>NW_012130066.1:3627582-3659250 GCF_000143395.1 Atta cephalotes
AACAATTTTTTATCTTTTATTTTTATTTATTTATTTTTATTTTTTACGAATCATAGAAAATATAGATAATAATTCAAAATTATAATATTTTATATTGATAAGCTCCATCTTTTAACTTACTCTCTAAATCTGAATTAGTGAATAATCAGTGCCAAGTATGCCACTAGTAATCAGTAAATGAAATGTGAGATCCCTAACCTAACTAATCTTTATTATGTGATCTAATTAACATTGTTTTAGTGCTTAAACTTAATGAATGTGATATCGAAAAATTGAAATTAACGTACAAATATCAGTATTTTAGTTATATAATACTCAAACATTTCTTCCTTTTTTAGTTGAATTTCACTGATTATCAGTGCCAACTATGCCACTGGGTAATTAGTGACTATCCACTGATTCAGATTTAGAGAGTAAGAATCTAAAAATATATGAGAAATAAAAATATGACTTCTAAACGTTGAAAAATTTGTACTATGAACGTTTTATGCACAAAGCAACTGAAATATGTACGTGCGAGTGAAGCCTATATATGAAACTAACGTCTATACTGCAAGAGTTCACTGAAGTTTCACGGATAATCCTCGTTCTTTCACGCGCATCCATTCCCCTTATTAATATTCCAATCAGTCGCGCGCGCGTCGCATTCGCGCTTGATATCGATCAGATTCTTTTCTGCCGACAACGCACACCGTGGCCTCGAATATCAACGACGCATCATCGATAACCGAGCCGAGGGAAGCTCTAGGCATCGGGAAACTTGCGCCATCGACGAGAAGATATTAACCTGCGGCTGCGGCTATAGTTACTCACTTCGATAAGATCGAATTTAATCGCTAAAGCGAACGATCACGACGTATAATATAAAAAAAAATCCACTTTTATCTTCTTGCGTGATCGAGAATTTAGCACTCGCCAATCTCCGGCGAGAACCAATCTCTAGCGTGCATCTCGAACATTGCCCATCCTGTTATTGTCATGCGTCAAATATTAAATCTATTTTAATTTAAATTCGTTCATCTGACACGTGCAGTCGACGCGTTGGTCGATGATGTTCAAATTCAATTAAATAAGCGTATTTAGATTATTTTTTGAATTTGTACGGAAAAGATAAAAAATTTAAAAAACAATAAAAAGAGCAAAGCATAAGCTAATAATAAAAGTCACACACAGATAATTAATGCACAAATATATTCAAATACATATTATACATATTATACACAAATTAATGTAGCGCAGAATGTACTTTCAGAATATGAACTAAAACGTACAGTTTGCACCTCATTAACTTATGTGTAATGTGCATTTAAATATACCTCCGCACCAACATCCGTATATAACTCTCATTAGCTTATTAGCTTATGCTTTGCTTATGCTTTGTTCTTTTTATTATTTGATTTTAAAAGCCGATTTATTTAACTGTTTGATAAAAAATTAGTTTGATTGGAATTTGATATAACACTTTAATATCATTTTCGTTATCGAAAATTTTTACTTTTAATTAAGAATTAACAAATGTGTATAATTGCATTTTTATATTAACTCGCAAATAGGTACGTCACGTTTATTATTCACGGCGAAAAGATATCTCAAATGATCCTACGCATCGTACCTCTACAGAGGGGCGTAAACACATAATAATTCTTTAACGTCTGGACAAGCGGCAGTAATTTATCGAGATAGCACTATAAAAGAAAGATGGAGAAAGGGAAAGAGAAAGAAAGAGTCAGATGACAAAAGTACCGGTAACGCAGACACTCACGTTCTAAATTGCATCGGTACAGTTGATTTCGGACTTGGCAAAACAGTTAAAGTATATATATATATAATAATAAATCCTATAAAAATAAATTAAAAGATGTTTCAATTAATTAAAAATTCAAAAAATATGACAGTCATAAAGGCGATGATAATAAAATATTAAATAGACTAAAATACAGTCAAGAAGTGGATGAATAAGACATGTAGGCGCTTCAAAACATTTAAAGTTTCGAACTTTAAATAGAAGCCAATATTTTCGTCTGATAATAATTAAATCACGAATTAAATTCCAAATTATCTATAATCACAAGATATCTTTAAAGCTAACAAGACATACTAGCTGTCGTGCTTCCAAATAATCAATATCGCCGTACATCTATCCTACGATAACTATCAAAACCGAGAAAGACATTAAAGAAAATATCACGTCCATGAATATGGTCGGCCATATCTCGCTGCGCCGTATAATATAAATCGACCCTTGTGCGAGTTACGACCGACCATCCTGCCTGGGTGAGCAGTCTGAGTCAACAGTAACCTTAAGGGTGTGTACACGTGGTCCCCGGGGTTAATCTATACTCCCCTTTCGTTCATCCGCCCTTCGTAGCTGATTTCCGCGAGAAATTATTCTCGCTCATTTCGTTGCCCAGTTGGCACGGAAAACCGACTGATGTTCGAGAAAGTCAATAAGTAAATACATATTTCACAGTTTGCCCTTCTCTGTGGGCCAATGAGAATTTAAAATAATCTATAATATAATCTATTTGCCTCCCATAAATTTATATCATGTGATATAATATTAATTATAACTAAAACACACACACACGCACAAAGAAAATAAAGCTTTCCTCAAGAAAATGTCGGAAAATGTCGCAGACATCAAAAGCACAGGAAACAGGTGTATTGCGTGCGTTAATGAGAACGATAAATTGCTCCCCTGGCGAGTTGTCAGAGTTCTTTCTTTTATATTGTACAGTTTTTCTATTCCAGAAGGAAAGAGAAGATTTCAATTTCTCATCCTTTTATCTTCGTCCATTCGATACGCTATCCAAGCGGGTCAGGCAATCAGCCAGAATGGCAACATTCGTTGCTTCTTTCCGAGGCAATCCGCAAAGGTATACTCGGCCGAAATTACGTCCTGTGGAAAGTCTTCCCACGACATCGAACTTCTTCAGGGCATTTAAAGGACATCTCCAGACGCTTTAGATTTCCAATCTCTGCCATTAAACGATTCTCAAAGAACCGTTAAAGAACTTTACTGCGTCACAATAGAATTGAAAATCGTCACATCAAAATTTCAAATCGTGCTGACTTTAAAATTACAAATACATATAATTTAACATTTTTATTTTTCTATCTATATACTTTTCTATCTATATTCTATCTATATTCTATCTATATTCTATCTATATTCTTTTCTATCTGTATACTTTTCTTGTATAATTCATACTATTGGGTCGTCCGGAAAGTTCGTGCCGCAAAAGATTTAAATTTAATAAATGAAATTAAAAATTTAAATCTTCTGCGTTTCAATTTTTCTTCAAAATCGGCACGAACTTTCCGGACGACTCAAACAGAAAACATTTTCCAAGTAATACTTTTATCTCAATAAGTAAATTGTATTTTTTAAAAAGAAAAATCACATAGAAGTAATAGATATATTCTAATGTTGTGATTTGAAAAATTTCAGATCAAAGATGTATTCAATTACTTTCTGATTGTCTTTTAGAGTTTGACTTTAGAATTCAGATTTTCATAATATACATGCTACATTTTATTCTTTGAAAATCATAAATGAAACAAATGAAAATATATTGAATTTATCAAAACGAATAGAGACGTGATTTATTCAGCAACATTTATCAAATTCTATATAACACGATTGATCATGGGACACACATTAATGATAAGATTAGATAATTTCAAAAGAGATATCCAGACATGGATCGATACGGATATGTCATCGTGGGACATAAAGTCTGACATTTTGTACTAAAGCAATGGTTAAATTAATATCGATAATAAATCTAAAAAATGCTATAGTTAAATTTAATTATAATGATGTATTATCCTTAATTTTAATTATAACTGTAAAAAATATAGAATATGATTCAGTTAAAAAAATATGGTAAGAGAAATTTCTAATTATTGTATGTGTCTATCACTACATATATGGTAATTAAACATATTCCTTATAATAATTTCTAAGATTAAATTTATGGATGATATTATAAAATGCTACATGATTCGGTTCTGATATATGTATTAAATATGTATTATATATGTATTAAAATTGATCAATTCTCTTTTTAGATTCGATTTAATTTACGATCAAGTTTTGAAAAATCTAATTTAAATAAATTAAAAAATCCGTATAACCAGACAGAAACCTAATAATCTCGACAGACAGCGGTACTGAAAAAATACGAAATCTCACAAACATAATTTGCATGTAGAAAAATTGTTCGCAAGAAGAGATACGCGACGCGTGCGTGTGGCAATAAACTGGTTTCCACGACAAATCTCGAGACGGCAACTTCAAAGTATAACTAGGAGAGTGAAATAGAAACAAGAGAGAAAGAAAAGCATCGTGAAAAGGAAGGTGCAGAGCGTGAACGTGCCTGGCACAAACATTCCGCTTGGAAATCCTACACGCAGAATGCAGTTGTAACAACGATGACTTAAAGTACCTCCAAGTATTGTAAGCATACAAATGAGGCGAATAGTTTAACTTGACCACTGCGTGAGGAATGACGTAATAAAATTACTTGACACGAGGGGAAGGATATCTGCTAATAAAAATAGATCTGAGCTATGTTTAATTAAGTATTCAAACTGAATTAGCTATCTTGTCACTAAGACATCAAGACTAAATGATTTTAATAATACGATTTTGATCCAAGATTTATTCTTGATATAAATTAATTAACTCTATTATAATATATACGCATATATAAATATAAACACGTATAGAATTAAAATACTAAACGTGCAATTAAAATTTCAATTTTCAAGATCTTTAATAAATTATCATTAAATTATTTTTGTAATTGTCATGTTAAATTACTGATAAAAAGTATAAATTAATATTCAAGAGAGAGATTAAATAAAATTATCACACAAACGAGTCATTTTATTACCGATAACCTTTAATTATATTCTAGTTAAAATTCAAAGCTCGCGTACGATATTTATACATATATACTACTTAAATATATCTGGGGAACGTAAAATATGTGAACAACTGTTAATAATCCGTTGAGAGCTCGTTATTGCTCAACTTAGATTATGCTAATCGAAAATTTGCAGCGATGTCTGTAGCAGATGTCTGTAAGACTTGACGAGAACAAGCGGGCAATTAAACCAGACGTGAGTTCCCTCGGATCTCAATTTTCCTCTTACGAGATTTTAAACCGGAGGGTGTTACAACCCTCCGCCGTCGCACGGCGTGATCGCTCCTGTCTACGAAAGATTAGATTCTGCCTAGAGGGTGGAAGCCTGATGGAATCTGTTGCAACGTCGTTGATGGAATTCATGTCATTTCATTCACCCTTATGTCAATGAGAAAATATTGTTTTTTTACTTTCTTTCCCTCTCCTGTGAACGTAGAATTAGTTACATTTTACAATTTTTCGATTACGTGAAACTTTTCTCATGAAACTGGACTCGCTTTACGCAGAAAGATGCCAATATCCATGACTGGACAAATATTGAATTCCAATAATATTGACCACTATTTAAAAAATTGAAGCGGTCCAGTGATATCGAATTGTATATACAAATTAAAGAATGAATTTTTAAAGTTAACGTTGATTTTTTTTATTATTTTTGTTATATATTAGTTGTACATTTGATTGTAATAATTGGAGAAGCGAAATATATAGAGATTGAAGCGAATTGAAACTTATAAAGTCCCTTTACATTTGTTCCGAGATGTCACACATGATGGTTACGAATCATATGGAAAATGGATTTCATATTCATTTCATTCCGAATGAAACGAACCGTTTCATTACAAGAAGAGACAATGATTATTGGATTTCTATGAAGATCCTTGATTTAATGCGGGCTGCGGAACACGAGTAGCTACTTCCTATAAATTTGACTCGCAAAGGCCAAATTAATTTCACCCACATCTGACAAATGTTTCGTCATTTAACCCACGACCTATTGCCGCTATGGACGTGGGACGATGATTCGTCATGAGATCCATCATGTTATAGCCGAATTATCTCTAGTTTGATTAATTGATCTTCAGATCTGAAATGCTCTTATATCAATTAGTTCGATAGCATCTCTAAATAACGAAATTTTAAAAAATACGTGAAAAGTATTTTAATTACAGTTCCAATATGGATAATTTTTTAGTTGTATAATTTTATAGTTTATTAATTCATACACATCTTCTTTTTCTGAACTTTATTAATTTTATCTTAAAAGTTTTACATTTTATTTATTTTAATTCTTTATTAATAATTAATTTTATTTTTTTACAGAATAAATTTTATTTATACTTGATTTTTCACTCAACAAGTCATTTATATATATATATATATATATATATATATATATATGTATTTAAACTGAAGTATTAATAATATTTCGCGTTATAAGTTAAAAAAGTTAATCACATTACGAAGGGATCATCCATCGAAATAAAATATTATAGACTCTAAAATATTATAGACAATATTATAGACTCTTACAAAATAATCTAAAATAAGTTACGCCATTTCTTTCCGTAATTTATTCATTCCTATTATTCTCTTTAAGGAGGATAGAGGAATGAGAGAGGTAGAAACGAGTCCTTTAGCATCCATTTTGAACAATCGTGTCCCTGCTGGTGGTCCGAACCGGCTCAAATAAATACGGATTCCGGACAGTTTCCTTCAGAAAAAACCGAATAAAACGTTTATAGAGGTCGCAGGAAGTTGTAAAAAGAGTTAGATTACTTCCCGAGAAGTTTATCGGCCTCGGCCACCATTATATAACTTTGTAATAATACCAGTATGTGTGAAATTCTGATCTTATTCCTAGAAAATATAACTTTAAAGCTTTCTTCCAATTGTTTTAATTTTACTATGTGATTTATACAAAATGCGTCAATAACATTATTCTAAACAGTGCTCCAATAAATTATCGGAAAGAGAACCTATCTCTCTCTTTGGCACATTTCTCTAAAAGCTTTCTTACAAGAAAATGAAGCAATTTTATGTACTTTTATAATTTTATAAATAAAGTGATTTATGAAATAAATTGATAAAATTTTTGTAATTTTGCAAGATATTTTCAATTACTGAAAAATTTAAGTTTTTCTAAATTAAGAGTAAAGTATATCATATAAGGAACGAGAGAAACTGAATATATAGAGAATTTATTTTGCATTCAGATGTGTGTGCTATGAGATTGTGTGGTAAATTGAATCGATTCTCGTTCATATCGCGCTACTGCATCGTAACGATAATCCGCGATGGATTCACGTGCAAACGTTTTATTTATAAGATGTGGTATTAATTCCCACTGAGTTCTTACCGCAGTAAAGAAGATTCTGCAGAAGAAAACGAAACGAGCCAAGATATGATGATCGCGAAGCGCGAAGGCAGCAAAGTAGAGAAAATGAAAAAGCAGCACCGCCTGCGGCAGGTAAACTGCGCACCTGCTCTATATAACGCAAGATGCGTCAAACTCGACAATGAAGTCTCTTTGAATGGAGAGAGAAAGAAAAAAGATCGTGGACGAAAGAGGCTGAGTTGAATAATCTGCTGGGTTTCTTGCGCATCACGATCTTCTACACGGTGCTTCAAGAAAAATCGGTTATAAAAATGTATAGCAAAAATTCAAAAGAATTGTATTATTGTCATTACATTATAATTGTTATTAAAAAGTTAACTTTTAAATTAGCGAAATTTAGAAAAATATTTCTATATAAGTATATAATGTAAAGAAAAAATATAATAATTAAGTAAATATGAAATACAAAATAGAGTATTTAATATTTTTATATGTATTAATTCGAGTCTCAAGATTTTTAACATAAAATATACCAATCTTCAATTTCAGAATTGTTTTCAAATAAGATTTTTCATATTTTTATGATGATTAATAAAATAATGAATATTTTTGTAACAATTAATAAGAAACGTTGGAAAAGTATATATTTATTGTGATTTTTCGTATTGTCTTACGGTGAACGTTTATCGCAATCCCATTTACATTGTAAATAAACCTCACGTGACACGCAATGGCTTACGTCCGTATAATTCCATCGCTCAAACATTTCCTCGCAAAATCCGTCAGCGTTTTCTCAGACCGTGAGCAATATCCGTCTGGCGAAATATAATTAATTGCAAGCCACATTTATTGCATGCTGATGCGTTAACGAGAATACTGAAGTATAGTGCAAAATCAAGACGTATCGCAAATTCTGATCGAAGGCGGGCCGCAGAAATGAACAACATGATATTTAAGATGTAGCGCAATTAGATTCCACGCGAATACGGTTCTTCTTTTTAAAAAACTCTCACGAAAGAGCCATCGATGCTCAGAAATGCCTTGAAAAGGTGGCATGTTGAATCGAAAGGTGTGGATGTTCGCGTGTGGACCCTGAAGATCGTGGGAATCGTTACAGATTATCCTGTATATATGTACCACCCTATTCTGAATGTAGGTGGATCAATAACCCGACAGATTGTAATTCTTGTACCGATACAGCTCGTGACAGATATGTCCATAAATGGATAAATAATTGACAATGTAACAATTCAAATAAATCAAAGTAAATAATCTAATCTACAAAATATTGTAACAATATAAAAAATTATACAATGTAAAAAATTGTACTCTAATGAAGTAAATGAATTGAAATAAAAACTTGTAAGAGCCAAACGTTAGGTTTAGTTGTGGAAATTATTTATTATATAACATTAATTAATTGAACGTTCCATGATTAGGATCCTCTACAATAAAACAAGGTGTGTAAAATAAAATATCATATTTTCGACGAAGGAATATATTAAATTTATATTGAAAGCTAATAGCGTAAAAAATAATGTAAATATATATTTTCATATCAATAAAGAATAGTTTTCCTTCGAAAAATGTTACTTTAATCATCTCAAGTATTCTATATTCAAACAGAATATCAAGAAATATGCACAATTATGAAAAGCAAGATGAATAAATGCATTGGAAATTCTGTAATTTATTAAGAAATAAATAACCGAAGACCGTACAAGAGAAACAGTCATCATTACGCAACCCATTGTCTATCTTCATGAGGAACAGTTAGCGACGTTAGTTGTGTAGTGTGATAGAGCAGACTGTAGTCTGACAACTTGTTGCTAACGAAACGCGAAACGTGCTTAACGAGACAGCAAGAACAATTGATCGATTGTCAAGATTTCTCATGGAATTTAGCGCAGCAAGATTTTCCAGTCAAGGTTCTTAATAAACCTTCCACCGGATACTGAACGATTATGCTCCACTACAGGTTATTTACAGGCTATATTTTCTTAAGTATTTATATTGTTCTTGATACATCTTACAAATTTGTATCTAAATCGTTAAAGATGAATGCGCGTGTGCACGAATTTCAGCAAATCGGAGTACAATGATTCAATTCAATAGAAATCTCTGATACTGATATGATCGATCTGTCGTAACAATCTACGGTTCAGTTATCTTTCGATTAAAACGCTGCTATCAACTGCACCAAGTATCGATAATGTTTTTAAAAGACCTACATGTCTCTAAAATGTAATTAAAAGGATTTTTGACGGCATGAATGTTTCGTGAGCTTTATATGAGATAGTATAATTGAATATCGCGATTATCAATAATTTATGTGGACAGATGAGAATTATTGATATTACAATCGCTTTTTTCAAGTTATTCCGTGTTTGTAAGTTTGCGAGAATATCGATTTTTTTTTCTCGGAAAGTGTGAATATTTCCTGTTGTTGCTACTCTTAATATTTAACAAGTTACAAGAGGAGGCTAGAAAGGGTGAATTCGGGATACTATCTACACTTATGCCTTCCGAGACCGATCGATCGCAGCCTTCTCTCTAGCTACCACCTGGGGGTCTTTGCCATTTTGATCAATGTCACGTCGAGGTAAAAATATTTTCCACTGTCTCATGTTTTTTTGCCAAAATAATAGAAAAAATAAGTACATATTAATATGCAATAATGTAATATTATTTTTAATTCCTCTGTCACATAATTAATGCGCAAATAAAAGATACATCTACCTTGTTTAGCTACATCTGAGAAATTTTTAAGAGCAATTTTCAAAAGATAAGATAAAATCTTATGCGTCGCATAACATTTATTTCATTTGCATAAAATAGAAAATATGATTTTATATTTTCGCCTATAAGCTAGCGGGCCGTAAAATATTCAAGTAAGCATGTGGTTCATGAGTCACTGGTTAAGTTGCGCATCGTAATCATTAATTTAAAAAATGATAAATAATTTGAAAAAATGAGAAATATTTTGTTATAAATTATATATTATATTATATTATATATTATATTGTATATTACATTAATTTTGTTATAAAAATGTAGAAAAGCGAATATAATACATATTCATACATTTCATAAATATCATTAAAGTAATTGTATTATTTGATATCGTATCTTAATTTCATTAATTCTTGTGTATTTTTATAATTCTGCTTATTTGTTTTTTACTTCATAAAGCATTTGTGTTTTAAAATGTGCAATTTTTTAAATAATAGGAGGTGCTTTAAATAAAATGTTCCTATGAAAAATGATGGAACTCATCATTGAATGTACAGTTTGATTTATACCGGTTAAGTCTTGTTTCGCGATCGCAAAGTCTGCGTGCCGATTGACGAACATATATTTACGCCCCACTCGATGATCACGAAAAGTGGGGAGGATCGGCGAATCCCTCGTTCTTCGTCTTGACTCCAGAACCGACACACTCACCTTTCTCCAATGAGCGGCAGATAACCATGAGTGCAGCTAACGGTAACTTAAATCGCATTAAAATACGCAGAGGAGCGGGTGGTGGAGGCTTTTAATAGGCGGGGTACGGGGCACTCTCGCCCCTAATTACGCCACTGTCGACCGCGAAATCTCATTAAGCCACTGGCCGATGGTTTCTTGAGAAGAAACCACCAACTTTACAAGCCTTAAGCTACTACATTATTTCTCTTTTTTTTTATCAAACTTTGTAATGCTGTCATAAAGAAGGCAGGAGCTTTTTAATATGCATAACGCCTAAAATTATTGTGTTAAAGTCATTAAAATATTGATATGATATTATTAAACGGTTCAGAAATTTTGTAAAAGTCTTATTAATTATTGATGAATGGATAAGTGGATATAATGGTGAAATAAATGGTGAATTAAATTATTTAAAAATTAAAAAATATGTTATTTAATTAACCTTATTAAAATATTTTTTGTATCAGAGACTTCTATAAAAATGACACTTTTTAAATTATAATAAATTATAATTATTATGAAAAATTTTTCTTATACATTTCTTTACTATTTTTATATTATCTGCTTAACTGTTCATTTTAGCTTTTTCTACAGAATGTCTACTAATAGTATATTTTGATTTTAACCACGCAACACAAGATTTTTTTAATACATTCCAATCTTGTAGAATCTTGCAACGTAAATAAAGACGTAACAGTTACTCCTTGAAGAAGGTATTTCAAGTGTCGCGTTATTCAAAGAAGGACAATAAACACAGAACAAAGAGCAAGGTAATAAAATCTCGTCGTTTCACGTTCACTATAGTAAGCAAGCATTGCAGTTATAATTAGTTACACAACCTTTTCTCATGTAAGTGCGCCGACTGTCGCTGATACTCTAATCGCATCGAATTATTTAGAGTTAATATACGGCTTTGAATCTTGCAGATAGGTAGTCGTTGATTTAATTAGACTGAAAAATCGGTAATTAATCCAGGATACGTGGAAAGCGACAACGCCAACTACTTTGTACGACACGATACAATTACCGTGGCGACGATTTAGATAGCGTGCTCTAATTTATTAATCCGAAAGACTCTCGCGAGTTAAGAGATTTAATAAATTAAATCTCTCTTAGATATGTACTACAAATCTAATTATAACGATCGCCAGAGTTACGCTTCGGCACACTATAAAATTTTTATCTTTATTTACAGAACAAGACTTTACGATTTATATTTGCAAACATGCGAGATGATCGGAATGATCGTTCAAATTTTTTCAATAACATTAATTTTAATCCAAACTTGGCTCTATCCAATCGTTTCAATATTTTCTTTGACATTAAAAAAATTAAATTATAATGCATCTTTTCTATTGATAAAGTAGTCAACCTACTTTTATAAATTTTTTTGTTTTTTCTCCTATCTATCGTAAAAGCATATTAATTTAAGAGTTAAAAGGCAAAGAGGATGATCAAAGAGCTTCGGTTTCGATTATGAAGCAAATGCTCCATCGGGATTTTTAATCGTCCAATCAAATTTGTTCGTTAAAATTTCCAAAATTTAATTTCAGAGCGGGACGATTCCGCTCCGCTTTAATATCCACGGTGCGTATATCGACCGATCGATCATTATCACGAGTCATAGATGAATGTAACTATTACGATGCTTTTACGGCAGTTATAATCAAACGATCGTTTTCGTTATTAGGAAGCACATAGTTGACTGGATTACGGGCGCAAGAAATCTTTCGAAAAATCTTATCAAGCGTAACGCATCCCGTTTAAACTTCAAGGTTATAAAAATATATTATACGCGCATGGATAGATACATTCAAGAGCCAAAGCTGGATTATTCTCCGTGTTGGATATAGTTTTATCTATCGACAAGAATACAGAATCGAGAATAATTATAAAATATGATACTAGCCATTATATTTTATGACCATTGAAATTATTCGTGTTACAGATTTAATTATGTTTCAACTACTAATCAACTATACAATATGGAATATCTTTCACTAAAATAAATTTTTTTTTTGTAAATATTTAATTTGAAAAAGATAAAATTATATTTAATTTATATATATATGTATATACAAATTTTCAGATATAATTGTATTTGGAGATAATAAATATTATTTTTTTAAATATATTTTTAACTCATCAACGTATTTCACAGAAAAAGATAGTATAATATATATAATTTCAATATTTTTACGAAACATTTTACAATTTTTTATGGTGAAAAACAAATTATATTTACGAAAAACATGAAAACATTTAAATCTCTTGAGGCAATAATGCTCTTTTTCAATACTCGCTTTATTTTGAAGGTTCACCTAAACCACGACATTGAATAGTACACCTAATGATGTATCTAGAAGTTTAGCGATAACATCAACATGTTAATTTGATCACATAAAACATCATACATGGAAGATATCAAATTTACAATCATTACAAATTCTTTGTTTTCCGTTTTCCTAATCGTCGCAAACGACCCTGAATTCTTTTCTCACGCTTGTACTAGATATATTAAAATGTTATTTTGGATCCCATTTCTCACGACATTAAGAACATATAAGCAATTATTATATTTTCTTCCGGAAAATTTTCTCCTTCCGAAGGAAATAGAGGAAACACGCTAACGTTTAGCAATTCTATGTGTTATTATATAATACTAGTATTATTGTATAAATTACACTGAGAAAAATGGTTTGGTTGAAAATGGACAAACCAGAAGATTTTGATTAAATCAGAATTTCTTTTATCGCAACTAAAATTTTAATAAATTTAATTAGAAAATTCTAGTTGAGATAACCGAAATTCTGATTGATTGATTACAAAATCTTTTAGTTTGTCCATTTTCAACCAAATCATTTTTCTCAGTACATGTATTGTAATAATATTAATATTATGTTACTACAAGTACTGTTACTACGTTTCCGGTACAAGATATGCTTTTTGATCACGCAATCTTTATTCATATTTATACGGAAACTTCTTAACAGACATATAATATCTTCAACATTTGTAGCTTTATTTTCAAACTATATTAAAGTCATGTGTATCATATTACTTGCCTGTATCTCTCTGTCATTTATGCGAGACTATGTATTTGCAGATTCTCTGCACGTTTCTGTTGAAAAAGGTTTAATTCTGGCGGTGCGTTCCTGACGCGTTTAATCTCGCAACAATGCATTATTCGCTATGAGGTCGACTTGCAGTTTCTGTGAAGACCATCGATGTCGTTTGCATAAAGCGGTATTTGCATAGAACACGCATGATGGAGTCGCGCGATTATGAGAATGCCAACGGTGAGTATAACGCTATCACTGCAATGCGCTGATACTGCGCTAAGTATAATCGTTTCTGCAAATATCATCCTTAATCTTCAACATGGGAGTGGTCGCGCGGGATTAATCTCGTCTTGCCAATGTTCGTATGTCTAGCAACTTCATGAGGTACCGTCATTAAATGGAAAAACTTGACTAGTCACAGAAATAGCTTGTACCTCAGCTTGTACAGTCGCGTCGTCGATTATGTTGATGGTCCGGAAGGCCGATAATGTAGCAACCATTTTGCAAATAGACGTGGCGATTGTTAGAATCAACTGCGAGACTGATGAAACCGTTAATGCCCATTTCCATCGAGTGACTTTAATCTCGGTTCAACTTTTTATTCCTCATCCTTTTCTAGTTCTAATGCCCATTTTCATCAATATAGATTAGCTTTAATCTCTGTTCAACTTACTTTCTATCTTTTTTTTGTTCTAATGCCAGTTTCCATCATTATAGATTAACTTTAATCTTAGTTCAATTTGCTATTCATCTTTTTCTGATTTTAAAAATTAGAAAAAGCTAAAATAAGTTGAACCGAGATTAAAGTTAATCTATATTGGAGAAAACAGGTATAAGAATCAATAAGTTGAACTGAGATTAAAGTTAATCTGTATTAGCAGACTCTATAATCATAAATCTTCGACATTTATTTCAACGTATCGATCTATAAAATTAAACGTACGAAAGAATAACACTAATTTAAAAAAATGTTTTTCTTTTTAATTTACTTTGAACCAGATGAACCTTCATAACATAGCTAAAAAATAAGATATTGAAATAAAAAATGCATTTTATAAGAACAATACATTCATAATTTTTAATCGGAATTTTAAGATAACCTTCTTTACAAAAAAATACTGTTAAAAATTTTTTTAAATCTCAATTATCTGGGAAATCTGATGTGTCAGAATTTTTTTATTTGCGGCATCATTTTCAGCATTCAAAATCTATAAGAAACATTTAATCTAGTTTAAAATGAAACTAGCGTAATCTTTCGATGAAAAAGCGGCATCGACTAAATCAAAAACTCGCCGACTAATGACTCAACAGGATAATTATTACGATCGACGTTCCGCACGATTGCGACCACGTATCTCCGTGAACACCGTCGCGCACGAGGTGTTGCCTTGTTTAACATTGGCTTTCGAAACAATCGATAAGGTCCGCCTTAAGAATTCTCTCGTGGAGTACGTCATGCACCTTCCACGAATGATAAACCTGAGCGGAACAGCGCGCGGTTTCAGAAGAGGAGGCATCTACGACGAAATACGTGGACAAATAGACGTGCTATGCCTTTTCTCACGACTCATCGGGAATACGCGGAAAAGTCAATGCCACTCGCGCGAACGAGCGTAAGAAACCGGCCCGGTCGTCTCGTGCGAGAAACTCGTTTGAAACTCTGATTAAATTTTAATTCACTGACAATTCCGTTTCATAAAAAAAAAATAGAAAATTATTAAAATAAAATCTCTATTAATAGATCGTCTTCATTTAACATTCTTTAGATTTAAGTCATAAATTTTTCCATCGATAATATAATATCATAATTATTTTTCTTGAAATCAACAAGATTAATTATTTTTATGACGAAAAACGAGTTTTTGGAAAAAGAGCTTATTAAAAGAATAATCATGGATTTTCAGAATTAAGATTATACTATTCATTCATAATGCTATAAATGTTTTGAAAAATTCTTTGATTGATTAATTAGTAAATTTATTTCCTTTTAATTAATTAATTAAATATTTTAAAACATTTGTAGAGTTAAGTAAATTGCACCTTACATTTGTTTAATTTTGCATAATACGTCACGTCATGTTGTTATTTTTACACGATTTTAACTTCTGACCTAGCGAAATTCGGTCTGGGGCAACCGATCGGTATTTCGAAACCGACAGCTTCGGCGATAAGTGAAAAATGTATACCGCAATTGTTTCGCAACAATTACAGCAATTTTGGCGTGTTTGATTCAAGCACGTTGTAACAAATTTCAATACCACGTTTGTTATTTATCACTCAAAATATAATTATTGCACAAATCGATTTCGATTTCACGTGACACACTCTCGGAAAATCATTCTCGGTTTTATAAGAATAAACTCAACAGTAAGATGATCAATGAGTCTTTATCGCGAAGGAATATTCTACGTTGTCTTTCATAATAATTTATCGACAAATCGAATTATCGATTTACAATTCATCTGTTAGAGCTCGATAAGCTTCCTGAAAATTATATCTGATCCTTATCTTTCCAAATAATTCCAGACTTAATCCTCCGGAACTGACGTCAAATTAATTTCAAGCATGCAAAATGACATAATTCGTATAAAAAAATAAATACTAATTGTAAGTATATAAGAATAATAAGAATACTAAAAAATTATTCACTAATTAAATTAAATTAAATTATTCACTAATTTAATTTAGTCTTTATTTCTTTCATTGAAGAATGTATGTATTAAGTTAAATGTAATATTGAATGAATTTAAATGCATACATTCTTCATTAAAAAAATTAAATTAATTTGTTTTCGACTCATGTGTAATTTTATCAGTCAATTTTCATTTAATAAATTAATTTAACTAAATGAATAATTTTTCTCAGTGAATAAATAAGTATAGTAAGTGTAATAAGTAATAGTAAGTGTAGTAAGAATAATTCAAATTTATAGATATAAAAAATATAAAAAACATTAAATTGTTTGATATTTTTTGACAACAGAGAGATTTATAAGAGAGATTGAAATTCATAAGAGAGATTGAATGAGTCAAATGAACCCACCATCAGAGGATTAATCGGAAATAAAAATCTCATGTAAATTTTAAAAGATGGAAGAAACAGACAGAAACGCTCAAAAATTTCTTCTGTAATTAATGTACACATTTAATGATTTAATTTCCCCTCTTCCTTGTTCTGAAAAATTCAATGTCGGGGAAAGATACCTATATATTATAGAAAGACATTTTTTTAATTCTGATCTCCACTCAATCGATTACATCACGTGTAAGGGAATAGCATAAAAGAAGATATACCACTCGAGCCACTTTGCATGATAAAATGTCAATGTTGTCAATGTCACGTCGTCTGCTGCGGGGAGACAGACCTTGGCAAAACCTTCCGGTTATTATCGATCATATGTAATCTATCTCTCGTTATTATTCCCTTTTCATTATACAAAAGCGACATAGAAGCTGTCATATGTATTGTTCGATAACTTAAATTTCCTCATAGACACTCGAAGAAATACTCGAATTATGTCAAAGAGCAGTAGTTATCCACTTCGTCTGCACATGTGTTTTATCATCAATCCCTAATAACTCGAAAATTTGTATAAACAAATGTATTATTTAACTAATTCATCAATCTATAAATGATTATATATATATAGAGAAATTTATTTTAATCTAACTAAAAATTTATTTTAATCTATCTAAAAAATTAGTTTTTATCCTAAAATGCTAAGAATATGTAAAATAAAAACATATTAAATTAAAAATAGCTTTCAAAAAATTTCTAATTTGTCAGTAATTTGTATTTAAAAAATTTCCCTTATTTAATTCACAAAATGTTATGCATAATATTATAAAATCAAATTACATAAGACAAAGCTCTGTATTACAAAATTAAATTATATAATGAAAGAAATAAAATTATAATTATTTCAGAAAAAATTTTTGCTCTTTATACGGAAAGAACGATTTTACTGAAATACGTAGAACTTTAGTTAGATCTGAATGTAATTTTAACCATCCAAATATATAATTATGTAATTTTGATCATCCAAATATATAATTATGTAGAACGATTCAAGCGCAAGTTACATGGAACATCTAAACTTTTTACAGCTTGAGTATCTTATCTTGAGTTATCTTACATAATTATTTTAATGATCCAACAATATTATTTTTATAGATCTATATCTGTATCTGCTAAATCTAAATTTTTAGATATTTCAGCAATCTTCTTTCCTTGTAACATCCTTTGAAATGTATCATTTCAAATGTATCACTTCATTAAGACATCAAAACTAAAAAAAATCTATTTTTTACTTTAAATCTATTTTTTACCTGCTAGGAATAGGTATATCTAAAATAAAAATGTATTAGAATGGAAAAGATTTCCAACAATTTTAAATTTACTAATATTTTATCAGATACTCCTCTTTTTCGCAAAATTTTATATACAAAATCATATTATATAATCCAGTTAAAGCTGTATAACAAAACTTATTTTAAAGAAACCAAATTCTTGTTTAGATGTCAATATCTCTTGAGATCACTAGTATATTAATATCAGTTGCTTAACTATTCTAAAGTTGCGAGATTACGCAAAACTTCTTCGCGGTGAGAATCAGGCAAATGCAGACAAAGTTTTAATTAAAATTTTCGGAATAGCCAAAATGGAGATACTATCTACTATGTGAGAATTCAAACGCGCTTTTGGATTAACATTAACATAACACACCTATGTTCGCGCGGCTGTATCGCGTGCGAATATCATTTATTATCAGTTATTTCTTTCGGGAGTTAATCGCGATTTAGTCTGAGATTCGGAGCAATTTTAAGACGATTATTTTGTTCGGATGTCGCCGAGTCATGACAGGATACCGAGGCTAATCAATTTCTACCGCGTGGAACGTCCGCTTGTATAACGGAGCTTTAAACACCGTATACATGCGGGTTCCCTGGATTAATCGCGCGCAATTGTGGCGGAACGGAAATGTGAAATAATTTAGCCGCGAGAAATTGCTGAATTCAGGCAGCCTACTCTCACGCAAAATATCGTTAAATATCTCTTTTCCAGATATCCTGCAGAACGCAACGCAAAACTTCGGAGTAGCTTTGAAAAATCGAGCCAGTCATTAAAACCAGTTTGTCAATAAATTCAATTCTCGTTATCATAAATAGATGGAAGAAAATTTACGCCATTTTCTATTCTGAGATCATTCCTTTAATTCATCTCTTATTGTTTAAAATGTTTTATTATTAATCTTCTGTGAAATTTTCATCCTTCGTCTATAACTTGGATTTTCAAATTCTTCAGTACAGATTTTTATATTATACAATATATGATATATTCTATCAAAATTTTTATATACATATAAAAGCTTTAATAACGAGTTTTTATTCTCGTAAAAGTTGGATTATATTTTATTTATTTTTTATTAGATTTAAATCTATTACAATTCAATAGTAAAAAATTCAATAGTAAAAAAACTATGTCTTTAAACTTTAAACTTAAAAGCTTGCGACACACAATGCACGTTTTTCTGTTTGGATTGCTCGCATTTTAATAAATTAAGTACTGCTTCTGTGTTTGAAATTTCTTGAAGTTCTTGAAATTTTTATTTGAAATTCTGTTGTGTGGAAATTCTAGTAATTTATTAAAATATGAGTAATCCAGCAGGAAAAGATGCATATGCAGCTGGTTTAATATTATCGGCGAAGGATTATTATGGAAAAAAATTAAATAGAGCAAAATGCGTGAACAAAATAAAATAATTTATCGCAAGTGACAATGCCATAAAAGATTAACGAAATATGTGCTGAGATTGAAGAATAAACTTCTTTCGATATCGTTCAAGACATATATTATGAAATTGTTCGAAACGGATTCCGATTGGAATTACTCAATTTTCTTTAAAAAACATAATAGAAAAATCTTAGAAATAATTAAATAATTCTAATCAGAATCCATTTCGAATAATTCCATAATACTCAGGACATTTGAAATGCCAAAGTATGAAATATTTATTTATGTGAATCTCTTTTTTAATATTTTAATAAAATATTTCAGAAATATTTTATAAACATTTGTAGAACATTTTAAAGCATTGTATTGGAATATTTCATAACAATATTTTAGAAATATTGTACAAATATCTTGTAAGGAGAAAAGAATATTTTAAAAACTCTGACTTCTCCAGGAGACATATTTGTATTTTAAAAATATTTCATGAAGTATTTTCAAAATATTTCAAATCTTACAATATTTTACAAATATTTCTGAAATGCTTCATGCTATATGGAGCGAAGAACGTGACCTTATGACGCTGTCAGAGATCGAATTATCTTATAACTAGAAACGCTCGATCAGGAGTAGCTCGTGCAAAAATTGTCACGAGCGAAGACGCGGGGGAGACTTCGGCGCCGAGCGTCCTGCGGAGATTTGAACTCAACCGAAATTCCAACCGACTTCAATCGGCGTGACCGGCGCCTCTGGTCCAAATGCTTCGCCGCAGCTTTACCGCGTCACAACCGCCACCGCTTACCTGGTTCAACGTAGTCGGGATGATGTCAGGTGTCTGTGGCAGCATCGTGGCGGGCGTTATTGCGTGCCTTGCAAGTACCTCAAATCAGAGCGGTCTACCGGCACGCGCGGCCGGTGACATAATAGAGATCGGCGACGGGTGGCCGCGGAAAGAAAACACCTTGACGCTCGTACACACTATGAGATCGATCACGAGCCGCACTTCGACCGTCCTCCTCTCACTCACTCTCTTTCTCTCTTCTCTCTCTCTCTCTCTCTCTCTCTCTCTGTCTTTCGCCGCCCTTTCTCTCTATCGTTCGTTTTTGCCACTACATAGATATCGCGAATTCACTCGCGATACTCGCCGGAACACGCGGCAGTTACACCGACGTTCGGAACAACGTGCGCGTCGCGCAGATCCCGAGAACTCTTTCTTGTACTCGTAGAAAAACGCCGGAGAAGCAGCGAAAGTAGCAAGACGCGAAGCGTAATACCCACACCTCGAGAGTCTGCGCGGGACTGACGGTTCCGGGCGGTGTAGCTGCGCGACCGAGCGCCGCCGAGTGCCACCGAGCATCGTCGAACGCCGGCGGAAACAGCCGAACGTCTGTCATCCCCCTCGCACATGCGGACCCGCCAACGCAGCCGTTTCGGAAACGTTATCTTCGTGGTTCCGTTTTCCTTTTTTTTGCACATTTACTTGAAAGTTTAAAGAATAAATGCAAAATCTGTTTGACGATTTTATTGATAAAAGTCTAACATGAAATGCATTGTATATTAATGAATAATTATATAGTTTTAATCCCTTCTTGATGTTTTAATAAACTAGTTTTAATCTTTGAACTATTGCTTGTTTATGTTATCAATTTTATTATATTCGTATTGTAATTTCGAGTTGAGAAATTAATATTGTTATCTAACGTGAAAAATTAAATCATCAAATTGTTTTACAAAGGTTTAGGGATATTGTTTCATACAACATCAATTATAAGTTATAAATATTTAATTTTTTACCGTCTACGTATAAAGATATTATGGAAATAATAAATATATTTTTATTCGCAATTTTATTAGCAAACTATAGAAAGGAGTTAATAACTAATAAAATATATTCTAATCACGTTTCTCGTATTTGGTATTCAATTTTATGTAGATACGATTGTCCCAAATGTTATATTTTCATAATTATTCTAGAAATATACATACTGTATTTCAAAGAGGATTGTGGTTACTTAATATATATATATATACTATTTTCTTCTTTTAAATAAGTAATTCTCAAAAGAAAGTACGGAAGGGTTGAATAACTTCCTTGAAAAAATAAAAATTCGCAATTCTAATTATTGGCCATGCTTAAAATATAAATAATCATTTTTTAGAAAGGAATCTATATAGAGAATTTATAACGAAATAGAAAATAATTTTTCAGATTTATTTTTGCGATTATACAATATAAGCAGTAACGAATAAATTAAATTAATACGTTCACAGAAATTCCTCGCGTTTTCTTTGCAAATCGACTCTCTGTACGCGACGCTCTCGTTTGTAACTCGTCGTGTAACGGTTGTCGCGCAGGTAATGGTTGTATCTAAAGCTGTTTTGCAAATGACAAATTCCTTTCTCTCTGACTATTTCTATTCTACTTCCATCAAGAAAAAATTTCTAACTGTGTTTATTATATTTTTGGATTATATATTTATCCACTTTTTTGCCCACACTTTTTAGTCAGCTGTTTACATTGTGCTGTTCGTTCTGAAATTTTTGATCCAAAATGTTTTTCAATAAAACACTTCAACTATTCTCATCAAGATGTGCACAAAAAAATTTTATCAATAGTCTACTACATGTTTAATATCGAAAATAGTATAAAAAAATGGCTCAAATTTTTGAAAATTTGGCCTCTGTTTTTTTTCTTTGTTAATAAGCTTTTCCCTAAAGATTGAAACTTTTCTATTTAAAAATATAGATATGCTGTATAATTTATATGTAATATATTTTATTTATATAACAAAAGCTAAAGCATTGATGATATGTATATTATGAATATGTATCATCTCTAAATTGTCTTAAATGTTTTGAATAAATAAATATACAAAGAAGAAAAAGACAATGGAATATTTTTTTTTTTACATGGATGTAGGAAGGAGATGCATAGACGTGGATAAAGATACGGGAGCGCCAGGACAAAGTGAAACAAAAGGATGCGGTTAAAAATAGTGGACCGGTTACGTCAACCGGTCCCTCCAAGGACCATGGCCCATTATATTATTTTCTTTTTCACGCCATCTCCACAGAATGTTTCGAAATGCCAGAAACTGAGGCGAGAATAACGATAATATGTATCTCGCGCCATCGCACCGAGCATCCGTCGAATAGTTGGAAAAATTTACGGAAACTCCAATACAAAAAAAACTCCAGTACAATAGATCGTGTTAACAATAGAATGTGTCACCTCTATAAATTTTCATTCAGGATTTTGTGTGTGTTAATTTACGTATTGAATTTTAAATAACATTTAAATTCTGTAATTACAGATAACCATTAACAGAATTAAATAGTTAATTTAAATAGTTAATTTAAATGTTTGCAACAAAATGTTTTACATGCAAAATGAATTTCGCAATGCTTACAGAAAATACATCGTAAAATTAAAATAACCGTGTTACAATAATATTATACGCATAAATTATTATGCGTCAAATTAATTATATTAAAAATTCAAACTTGTTTATATAGAGATAATATATTCATTAAATATAGAAAATATTTATATTGTATTACATTATTATAAATTGCGTTAGCCATTATAATAATATTGTATAACAATAATAAAAGGCATTGTTAAGATAAGGTTAAAAACAAGATTAAGATAAGAAAAAAAAGGTAAATTTTTGGATAAGAACGTTAAAAATCGATTAACAGCGAGACGAAATTTTCACACGCCACATATTTAAATTTTAACATGCTGTTTATTATTATTATTATCATTCAAGGCATAAAGTTTGTTATAATAATCTCGTGGAACTGAATAATATATAATGGACGCGCGCGCGCGTCAATGTGATTTAATAATAATTTAATATAAATATTTTTTCTACATTTAATAATAACTATTAAACAAATTCGAATTTTTAATAAAAGATTACTAAATAGTAAAAAGTAAATTTTGGATAAGAGTTAAAAATTGACTAACAGCGAAGCGGAATTTCCACATGCCGCACCTGTTTAAAATAGCGATAAGTAAACTGGCTATATCATACAAGACATGAGTCACAATGAATGAAGCTCAATTAACGCCAATGTCAGATGACGTCTTCGTGATATTTTTTACTAGAATGAGTCGATGCTTTCTGTCTAACGACAGAGAATGTAATGAATTCTGTGACGCAATATACTGATGCCATTCATGCCATATTAGTCATTTCTCTCAGCTTGACTTCGTCTACGTCACACATTTATTAAAAATTGTTAATTCATTGATCGCTAAAATTAAAGCTAATCGAATGAATAAATGCTGATTCATAAAATGTCTATTGAATTAATGTTTATGTTAATAGCTACAATTTTGTAAATAAATCTTGATTTACAAATGATTTATCAATGCAATCAGAAAACGTTTTTCTTCTTAAGATGCATTATTTTTTATTCTCTTTATTCTCTATCTGATAAGAGTGTTTGCATCAAAGGTAGCACACAATCTCCTACCGATATGCCTCTTCGTACATTGCAATGCCAACTAACTACGTAGTATTTTACCTATTAATGTCGATATATTATTAGGTAGTTATGAAATCAGAGAAATTTTATATGCCTATATATATATATATATATATATATATATATATCTCTTTGATAGGAATTTTAGAAGCATATATGCAAATATGTTAATAAACTAATTTTTATTGCCTATAATAGGCAATAGATATAAAATAAAATATTTTTTTTATCTCGAGCAACACACTTTTCATCATTTTGCATATATAATTTATTTGTATTTATATATCTAGGAACACTTAGATTTATATTTTTATATTATTTCTCTCTCTTTTATTTTATTTACGTTGCTTTAAATGCGCAATAATTTGTCAAATTGGAGTCCAAATTTTCATTTTAAACTGCATTTTTGTAAGGGGCTGCCCTTTCTTGTCTTAACTTACATGCATAAACCAATAGCTTAAATTAAAATCGCGAGCTACTTTCCTCGCGCAACTTTCTATGACCCACATCTTGAGTTCTGCCAACGAGATCGCCTTTATTCGCATCGTCGAGTGCTCAACTTCCGGAATAATTCACAGTCGACTTCCATAGATGAGTGATTCTAAATCAGTTTTCCATTTGCATATCTGTTCGTCTCAGCAATTGTAAATTACAATCGAATAGGTAAACCTATTAAAATCAATCTCATTGCTATACGACAAGCAATTTCATTATTATTGTGATAAATTAAAAGAAATGTTTTTAAAAAAATAAAAACGAATGTTTTGTTTCCTGTGTTTCTGAAAATGCTGCACTATATAATATGAATTTAAATTTAAACATGCGAACAATATAATAACTGTAATAGAAAACAATATTTTGTGAGAATGATATCATGTATTATACCAGTGAACTTCTAGTAAGAATCAAATAAATAAACGAATAAATATTCAGAAAGCAATGGCATCATGAGAGGTCCCGAAGTGCATCCATAAAACATGATCTTCTCGACGGAGGAAGACAGAAGACGGAGCAGAAATTCAACAATTCTTCTTTCTAAAGAAACCGCGCATCTTTTTGTTTTTTCCGCAGAAGGGAAACTCTTAGACGAGCAAAGGATCGTTTTCACGAAAGGTATGAGAGTACGTGATAGCGTGTGAGGAAAAAGAAAGCAAAAGCGGTTTTTGAAAAACGATGCGTCGCACGGATGTTCGTCTTGCCACAGAGTTGAAATGACCTCGGTCAATGTCGGAGGTCGTTGCCCGACGTCGCGGTAGACGCGAGTATTGCTTTTCCTTGCGTAAATGCAATTAAAAGTCGCCGCATCTGACATGAAAATTCATGATTTAGCATTTTCACAAGTTTTCAAATTATAATTCTACAGATTATAGGTATCAAGACGAAATCAAAATTTATTTAAATATCGACATCGAACTTGTTAATCAATTGTCTTTTATAATTTTAGATTTAAGAAGGTAAGATAAATATTTCAAAATAATAAAAAAAATATGAAGAAATTACAGATCGTTCTAGATCTTAAAAGAAAATTTACAAATTTAATGACGCTTTATCATCCGAATCAAAAGTTATTTCAATAAAAAGATAATAAGAAAAGTGATATTTTTTTCTTAAAAATATTTTTTCTTAAAAAAGTGATATTCTTTTCTAATCTATGCTCTAACAAAAATGTATGGAAATGTATTATAAAGTGACAAAAATCTTCATTTTTTAATATAAGTTTTTTAACTTTTTTAAAGTTTTTAAAGTTTTTAACTTTAAATATTCAAAATGACTTATGTAAAGTTTTATTGTAATGCAGAAATTAGTTATCCAAAAAATTTATTTGTTTCAAATTTTTGTAACTAATAAATCACAATAAAATTTTGCATAAATCATTTTTTGAATACATAAAATATTTATTTAAAAATATTTAAATTTTTATTATTTTTTAAATTTTAGTTTATATCATAATAAAAAAAGTAGTAAATAAAATAAATAAACTATAAAAATGTATTATTCAATAAACATAGAATATTATAAGCATAACTTTTACATGTATATAAATTATTTAATATTATATAAAATAATAAATATTAATATACGTGCTATATATATATATATATACCTATCTTTTTTAAAATAAATAAAAAATCTAATAAGGTAAAACAAAGTAATAATTATTAAATATACTAAAAGTATACTATAAGTATTTATCTAACATATATATTGTATTCATAAAAAAAGATATTTTTCAAAAATATTACATATAAATATAATCTGTATAAAGTTAATTATTAAAATAAGAATAAAAAAATTAAATATACCTAGCTACAGCTTATCATCCAATTTAATACAAAATGTATCTGTTGACATGAGTCATTTTGTTGGAATGTGTAAGTACCTATAGCTGAAGAGTGCTTGCAATTCCATCACTAGACTAACAAAATGTCCAAATATTGATATAATACGAGATGCGTACAAGTGCTGTTTCATCGAGACCAGCGACTTATTCATTATTCCAAAAGCAGACTATTGTAGCTCAAAATAGCAAAAGAACAATTCACGTTAATAAATACTAGCAATACTTTGAGTTCTTTCGAATGTTTCTCGAAAGCGGAAATGGCAAACTTTTATTTCGAAGTACTTTTATTTCAAAATTTACACTTCTAACGGTTAAATCGACTCTTTTATTATTCGTATCGCGTTCTCGAATGTTCTGTTCGATACAATCAATTTGCCGACAAAAAATATATCGCAAGAAGGAAGTTCACCGCCACCATTTCATTCTCGCATTTCATTTTTCCCCCCCTCCCTCCTCCGATCCCGATCCATGCTTCACTTCCCATTAATTTGCGCCATTTCTTTCGTGTAATTGAGTCGCATATCGATTCACAAGTGCTTTTAGACATGAATGCCCCTCTACATTTTTGAGTGGATCATTCTTTTTTTGTTCGGCAAACGGTGAATGAACTAATTAATGCCCGCTGCAGTTTCGGCGAGCATCGTCGAACATGAAACATCGATTTCCGAAATTAACATCGAAGCGGATACATATAGAATTAATTTAAATGCAGACCGGCATTTCGAAATATGTGGATACAGTTTCACGTTTTGCATGATACTGTAATATTCCCAGGGGGAATTAACTTCCAAACAATCTATCGCGATCAATTGGAAATCAGAAAAGCAATCTCTATTAAACGCGAAAAAAATTGACTAGAAAAATCATTAATTAATTAAATATGGTTAAATAATTCACTACTCAAGGAACATACAAAAGTCAACAAAAAATCAAAATGTTTATTGTAATTCTTAACGTCAATAAACATTCAAATTTTATAATAAAAAAAATCATCATTTTGACTTTCATGATATTAAAATAAATCATTTTTACTTTCTCTTGACTTAATGTGTTTCTTAGGTATAAAATCGCAAGTTCGCTATATTAAAGCATATATGCAGTTCATTGTACACAGAATCCATGCGTCAGCGCATTCAATTGAAATTATGTGTCGTCAAAGTGACGAACGATCTCGTCGAATCGATCCTTCATCTCACCCGGACGCTTCTATATCCTAGCTAGACAATTCGCAGAGGGAATTCCTGCGTCGCATGAATGATCGGCGCCGATGAGGACAGATCCCTGAGCGCCTCTTTGCCTTTGCGAAAGTGCAGTTTACCTTGCGAATTCACAAGCTAGACGCGCCAGGAATTGCATTTAGCAATGCCAAAAGGAATGAATCCATTGGAGCATCAATTATCCTTGTCCGCGCTCATCTCGCAGTCCTCGACTGCACTTATATATACGGAGGAAAAAATGAAATATTTCCAATTATGCAAATGCAAGTCGAGCGAGGAATTGTCGACGATCCACTTTGTCCGTGAAACGAGTCTACCGTCTGTTAGAACGGAAACTTCGATCAAAAGAAGAAACATCTCAGATTTTTTTATTGCTAACAATAAAATTACTCTGTTAAGAGCTATTAATAAAAATTACGTTGGTATGGCAGACTTCACATGAAAACCACAAAGTTTTATCAGACCTTGTATTCGCGTCACAAAGCGATTTATCACTCATCACGTTCATTTCTTTAGCCTTTATTACGAAAGAGATAGCAGATAATAATCGCGTTAACGCAAGAAAAAAAGGACTTAATTAAACACATTTTGTTCTTATTCCAGAGACATTATTGCACACGTTTGTTCCTTTTTTCCCATCAAACTTCATTAACAATGATTACTGTATCTTCTCGCTTGGAATTACTGCGTAGCCAATGAAAAAATAAATGTAACCCGGAGCTGACAACCTACATGACTGAAATATTACGAGGATAACCGAGGATTAACGTTCAACTAATGTTGAGCATTAGTTATTGAAGATATCCTTCAATGAAGTAGAAATAAATGGTATTGCACACAGAACTAATTCAGTTCAGGTACAGGTGCAAAGTATTGATGTTAGTTATCACTCGACGCTCACGGCATTCGAGTTAAATTCGATTTGCTCGATCGTTAATTAGAAAATTGTGTTCAATTAACAAATCCCATCCGCCATTTGTGTATTCGCGTGCAAATCGCAGCGTGTCTATCCTCGTATCCTTTCTCACTTTTTCTCGCTCCGTGTTGCTTAAAATAGCCATAGAATTTTTCATGGGGCTTCGCACGTTCACGTTGCAAACTTGTATACATACAAAGAACATCCTGCAGGAATTACGAGGGGATATAAAGCGAGTTTAAATTTAAACGTTGACGCCTCTAACGTCGCCTCGTTCGCGCGACGCGATTGCGAACTCGACTAGATCATCAAAAAGCAAGTCTCTATATTACAAAATCTTTGGCAGAAAGAAGCTCGATATTTTAAATCATCAAACACTTTTATTTATTGTTCAATAAAAATAGTGAATTCAAACATTTTTTAAATAAATTATAAATAAAACTTTGAATTCATGTTTTCTAATATAAGGCCTTTTATTCTTCAATTTATATAGATAGTATAGAAAATCTATAATATATACTCAGAAAAAATATACTGGAAAAACAGAAAAATTTCCATAATTTTAGTAAATCATGTATTTGCATGGGTACACAACTGTGTGAACAAATTATATATTTTTAATTTTTAAAAATGTGTTCACAGTCAAGAAATTATTACGACGTATTTATTTGAAAAGTGTTCTCTTACAAAGAAAATCATTTATTAATTATAGCAAGATTTTTACATACAGTCAAAAATTATTAAAATTTAATTGTTTTTTTAATTATTTTTTTTAATTATCAAACAATTTTTTTTAATTAATGATTTTTCAATAATATTTATTCATTTCAAACCAATGATTTTTCTATTAAGTAAATTATTCTTAACTTAACAACTATTTTATTACAAAATAATTAATATGTACTAAATTTTTACTTTTTACGCTTTTACTTTTTGTCTTGGAATATCATTTAGTGACTTGAAATATAAAAATGAAAAAATGTAAAGTTAAAACAAATGTGTGCAAGTCTTTAGATCTCTACATCCTATAATCCAATTAATAGGCTGAAAAATTTGTCGTACGATAAAAATGCACAAATGAAATAGCGGGAAATATGGACATATTTCATATAAAATTATGTATGTTTATGAATATTTATATATGTTTATACATATTTATACATATTCATGCATGAAAAATTTTATCTTCTAATTATAAGATATTGGAGGAAAAAATTTGTTTCTCACTCTACTCTTTAATAAACTATACATACTATTTTTAAATTGCATGAGCTAGGAAAGATGTTGAAGTTTTGGAAAACAGAAGACAATTTTGGAAACTAAAGTAAGAAGAAATTTTGCTCCTTCAATTTATATAAGCAGTTGATAGATGTTCTACAAAAAAAAATAGTATGGCATTTATTTCATTAGTAACATGCATACATCTTGCATTATACAATTACGATTCCATTGTTTTCAGAGTGTCTACTCATGGCTACTCAACAGCGACTCTTTTCATCGACTGTGATAACGTTTGCTAGACGTATATGATAAAATTTTTTTCAAGATTTTTTTATACTAGTTACAAAGTGCGTTCTATTATGTTTCAGGGAGTACGTGGTGAGATATGCGGAGGATTCAGCGATATTCCATGGGATAAAACTAACTCGAAGGCGCAATACATCGCCATCGAAAAAAAGTTTCCTTTTCACGTTGACAAATCAAGATTTACCACCGATAAAGTTTGACATGAAGAAATTTTATTTGCTATCTGCATGAAGAAATTTTATTTGCTATCTGCTATTCAAAGTAAGAACCATCATGATTTTTCAGAAGATCATCGTTATCGAATTCTTAAGGTTAATTTGATTTGAATATAATTTATTTTGCAACATAGGGTCGATATTTGGTGCCGGGGCTGATTTGCTTGTAGCAAGCAACTGCAATGTTAACAAGGAAAGCTACAGCAATCATCTCCCACATAGTTACGACGGAGACCACGCATTTAATCAGTTGCTTATGGGAGATTATTATTTCTCGATAATCGACTATGAAATTTTCACCTCAAGTTATCCTTCTCCAAAATCCAACCATTAAATAAGTTACCGTTATGAATTCATACATCGCTTTTCTCGTAAAAAATATTTGCATTATAGTGATTTACTTCCCATTTGTGGAAATTATTTTATATTTTACGCTGAAAATATTGTAATTATGATTAAAGCGATTTGTCATCTAACATTATCATAAATTAAATAGTTAAATAGTTATATTTGTAAATTTAGCTTAGACAACTGTATATTCTCATTTGGATTTTTGCCGTGAATTCAAGTATATATCATCAGAATATGAGATATAATTCTTTATATTGACTTTAGGAACAAGATTGTAATATTTCGACAAAGTAATGTTATATTACTTTTACGAAATTAACAGTATTAAAAAATGTTTATCATTCTTTTGATTCAATATTACTAACTGTGTTTGAAAAATACTTCTGTATATATAATAACATAATATCAAATCATTTTCTTTTTTATTACGCTCAATAATTGTTTATCTAGGAAAAAAATAACTACTTTGAGTATTCACGGAAAAAATGTTTTTTGCTTAAATTAAAAGAATGGATGTGTTTTATTATTAATGGATAAATTATTACATAATATCTACATCAGTATAATACAAATTACTGGTCCCGTTTCCACAAAATATGCTGATCATTTATTTACAGATTACTCCTTAAGATTACATCGCTGTCTAACGACATATACGAGATGTTTTACATATTACAGATACATTTGACTGACATATTGAGATAAATACAATAAGCATATTCGGAATAAAACGATTTCTTATAAATGCTGATACATTATTGGCCTTTATTTACTGAGCGCTGAACGAAGCGCTCTTGTTAGATTTATTTATTCGTCTGCATTGTTTATTTACAATAAGACTTAGAAATACTGTATATTTGAAAATATTGCTGTGTATACATGATATTGCTGTGTATACAATCCCTAATTTTTTTATAATATTAACGTAAACTTAGAATAAATCCCATTAATCTCATTAAACATCAGTTCGCTATATGTTTATAGCTGACGCGAAAAACTATATCTATAATACAACAGTAAGCGAGTGAAAACTGTTGGAGAAATTTGAAAAAAGACGTTGCATGCCTTACAATTG
>NW_012130066.1:3662426-3664778 GCF_000143395.1 Atta cephalotes
ACACACACACACACACACACACACACACACACACACGCACGCACGCACGCACGCACGCACGCACGCACGCACGCACGCACGCACGCACGCACGCACGCACGCACGCACGCACGCACGCTTCGGAGGGATGGTACTGCATAATTCTATGGAGTAGAAACCCATAAATGATAAATAACGGATCTTACAAGGAGGAATTTTTAGAGAATTAGCAAAAGAAATATTCGGGAATATTAAAAGGAATTAAAAACTGTATAAACATAAAAAAAATATATAAAAAAATATTAACATATATAATTATAAGTAAATAAAAATTAGACCGATAAGAATAAATAAAATAAGAGATAGAATCTTATTCTTGGACGAAGCGAATTTTATGGCGAATTCGATTGGAAGAACTAGTATGCACTGGTATTAAAGCTGTTATACACTGATTTAATTTGTATAAAAGTGAAATGCAAATATTTCAAATTATAAAATATATATTTTACCTATAATAATACAATAAAATGTATTAAGTATTTCAGGATTTAATTGATTTCTATGTTTATGTATAAACATATCTTTACATTATTTTATGCACGACGGCTTTAATGTGCACCCAATTGAATTCGCTATTAGTGCTTATATGTATGTACAGAATAATTAAGAAAGTGTTGTGGCAATCATGGCATAGAGAGAGTCGTGGATTGCTCTTTGTGCTATAGATCCGAGTTCAAATTCACTCATAACACACATGTACCAGATGATTTTATTTAAAATAAAATCATTATCTCTTAGAAGACAATATAGCAAATATAGCAAAGAGAATATCTTTGTCACAAATGAGTATTCTGTTGTATTACGTAATTGTGAATGTGTATCAGTCTATTGTTGTAGATCAACAAATATTTTGCACTTGCTTTATTCTGTTATTTATGTACTAATTAAATTTTTTATATCTAATAATTTTTTTAAGAGTTTTTTTTTATTCTAAATTTATGAAGATGTTTGAAAAATACTTTAAATTTTATTAATTTTCTTCAGGAATTATAGAATAAACAATTTTAAAATATTTCTTAGAATTCATATACAAAAAATTTTAGAAAAATGTAGATTTTTTTTTTAGTATTTTTGAAACATGTTTCAATTCATATAAAAAAATTTAAGAAATGTTTTAAAAAGTTATCAAATTATATAAATTATATAAATTATAGAAATTTCAAAAATATGGAAAATTCTAAAAAAATTTCTTTGTGTATTTTTAAAAGCTTTTGTAATATTCATTTTTATTATGATATTAAAATATGTATACATATTTGAACTTTCATTTCTTAGAAAAAAGAAAAACTTGGGGAAAGGATAATAACGTGGTATGTGGAGAGCTTAAAAAAAGATGAAAAAATTAACGCGCTATCTGGAATGGACGCAACTGATGCTGAAGGAAGAAATGGCTCGGTAAAATATTCAAACCGGTGAATAAATCGCCGATGGCAAGGCCGTGGACTAACGGCCGCCAGTCTGGCGTCAATAATGTCAGTTGCAACGCGCGGGCGAAAATAATATTCGACACGCATCGCGAGTGTAACCGCGAACTTCTCTACAAAACCAAAGCAGCATTCTCTTGGAAAATTAAAGTTTTACGTATAGCTGAGAAAGATTTCAGAATTAAGAATATTACAAATTATTAATATCAGATTTATATAATTGTGATAAGAAATTTTTGTCATTATGAGAAACATATGAGATATATAAAATTATGAAAACATAGAAATAGAAATGAATTATGATTTGATAAAAGTTTTCCATTCATTTTTTGACATCCTTTAATTGAAGTTAGGCGCAAAGATGCGATGCGGAAAATGTCATCTGTGTTATGTATTTAGATTAAAATTTAATTTGATACAAAAATCGAATAAATTTTTCTCGATTGCTCTCGATTGTAATGAAAAAAAAAAAACAAAAAACTGTAAAATATGTGTAACACTTGTAACTGAAACGAAAACAAAAAGGTTATTATATTTGATCAATTTTTTCTGACGAGAAAAAAAATGCTTGAAAAATATGCAGTATTGTGCTGGTAATATATCATATAATTTATAAAAATGTATGTAGTTATATGAAATTTTATTTATCCTTAGTATTTTTTAAAATCACAACAGGTCGATTAAACATACAAATTTTGATCGGATGAATCGGAAATGCCGAGACAATGTCACAATCCAAAGTGCATTGGAAGTAAAAAGAGATTGACGTAAGCAATTATATAAGTTGCACAAGTTGAATAATAATACAATAAATAAAGTATAATTATGAAATTTAATTATGTAATAATGCGTTCAAATGTCCAATTTTATTTTTGTCATATATATACAT
>NW_012130066.1:3669971-3671505 GCF_000143395.1 Atta cephalotes
ACACACACACACACACACACACACACACACACACACACACACACACACACACACACACACACACACACACACACACACACACACACACACACACACACACACATAAAGAAGTTAAAAAAATTGAATGCATCCACGTTGAGTAAGCTAAACGGTTTTATCGCATTTATCTGAATTTTGTGCAGCACGACGAACACATTCGGACAAGTTTCTGGCAATTCTCAGGATTATAAAAAGCAAATATGTACCTGTCACAAAGGTAACAAAAAAACATGTTTAAAAAATTCTTTAGACTTGACGTGTCAGAGGATTCGCATTGTTCACCCGTGAATTTTTGGCAGAGCACCGTGGTGCTCAGAGTAGAAATTCGCACGAAAATTCGCGGAGCACGGATCCTGTGAAGAGGAACAAGAGACGGAGGAAAAGATCGCGTCACCAGCATAAAAAGACTTCGAAAAGAGAAAGCAATCGACCGAGACGCGACTGTTTCATGACGCTTTGCGCCTGTGTGCGAATTTGCAGTTTGGATGAGCTAAGAGCTTGCAAATGCACGTCGTCTCATGGAATTCCTTCTCATTGCGAGTGCTGTTCTGTTAAAGTTAATCGTTGATCTAATTAAATTAATTATATATAAATAATATAAAAATTTTTGTATTAATTCCAAATGAATAACAATTTTTAATTATGGAGCAATACATTTGAGAATTTTTTTTCAATAAATACAAGAGATATTTTTTAATTAGAAATTAAAAATTAAAATTTAAAAAATAATTTTTATTTGATCGAAGAATATACTATCCAATAAGACGTTTGATATGTATATAGAAAAGAAAGGAGATATAAATTAAACATAAAAATATCAAAAATTACATTGCTGTGAATCATCGACTTTTTATAGGATGAACAAAAAGGGAAGAAACGAGTAACAAGTAAAAACACATCAAAGAATGACATACAAGTGGGTAGATATACTGTAAACTCATCGACCAGCAAGAGGAAATCTGCACTTAAACATTCACGCGAATTATCGGCAGCAAAACCAAAGTTAGCACATTCATATTTCTTATATAACGAGATAGCGTTTCATTAACGACTTCTATTTGATTATCAACATTTACAGTGAAGAACAGAGCGTGATTATTAGAGGATTAGACACTGTTCGCAGAGGAATTGACAGATTTAGTACTTTCGTAATTAGATGGGTGACGAGACAACAGTAATTTAATAGCTTTGGATAGATTGATATTCCAATTATAGTTAAATGTATTTGTATACCTACATATTTGTACACTTCTATGTGATATTGTACAAAATCACCTTTTATTCGTTTAATATGTAAATTCTACGAATCCATTTAATTTTATTGAATGTTACTAAGAAATACATATATTTTTATATAAATTTTTAAAAATAAATAACATGATTTAATTGAAAACAATTGTAAAATCAACGTTAATATTATTTACTTCATTATTTCTTATATTGCAATGTTTCTTATATTGCCATCTTTATAAAACATTTAAAGAGAAAAAATTAT
>NW_012130066.1:3671525-3688715 GCF_000143395.1 Atta cephalotes
TCATTTTCTTCATATTATTTAGTTTTTATTATAAAACTGGTTTTACTAGGACTGGTTGCAAGTTTTGATGTACTGAAAATATCAACTAGGATTTAATATTTTTAAAAGAATCAAATACCATTTCTCTTTTCGATAATTTATTCGGTAATATTATTAAAGAATTCTCAAAAGAATTCACAAAGCAGTCCTTGTATGGAATTACATTAAAATGTATTTCGAGGATACATTAAAATATAAATTCGAGGAAATTATAACCTGAGCTGAATCGAGAATTGTTAATTGGGTATTGAGTATATGTATATGTTATGTTTCGATAATATTAGGCTTGTTCTTTTTCTATATCTCAGAATTGAACTTCTTGCACAATTCATCAATCTTTTATTTTTTTTCTCTAATATGAAAAGAAAAAGATGAACCATATAAGAATTTTAATCCTGAGGTATGGAAAAAGATAGACCTATTGTTGTCTAATATACATTACACGAAAGTAACAATGTCTGTGTTTTATATGTGTTGAACTATCTTCCTATATAACAATTTGAGACAAAGATGATATACAAAATTCGCCACAACTGTTTCAACATAATCTATATACTATCTATTATGAGAGGTCCATTTATAAATATTCCACATACAATTGCCAAAGGCAGTGATCATGAATGAGGTCAATTAATGTCATTATGTTATCATTTTGTTATATTACCTAAAACACATACTCCTTCATACTCACTCGTAACGTTCGACTAATCATTATTATTAGAATGTATACTACACACGCAAATCACGTTCTAGTGAAATGAAATAAAAAAATATTTTATGGATATATTCTACATGGGCACAATCTTTTCAAGAAGCGTCAAAAGCTTCAAACAATTTGCTTCGATGCGAAGTTCTGTGCAATTATCAGGCCGAGACAAAGGCTCGCTGAGAGTAAATTAAGCTATTATGTATATTACGCATGAGAAATGAATCTCAAAACACTGGAATGATCGGTCCCTCAAAAAAATCACCGATCGCTATCATAGTCAGCACGTTATCGAGTCAAACAAGGCAACACTCCTTTTATTCACATTACTCAAAATGTAGCGCAAAACTCGAATGAATTAGGCTAAACGTGTGTAACAAGCGTTCGAGTTTGGCAATTGGCGAGTAAATATCTTCTACCATGATATTATTATCTCCTTGTCCCATCTCGAAGAGACATATAAACGAGGAAATGCAAATTTACCGCGTACTACGTCTACTAGTATTTCGTAATTGTTTTTCGATTTCAAATTGCCGTAAATCTGCTCTTTGCAGAAAATCTTGTCGTTCTAAATATCCATCTTTGCCTTTATTATGAGTATTAAGTTCTTCCTCAATGTTTTCTTGTTTCTTGAAGTTGTCCCAATCTAATTTAGACTTTTCTAATGTACTAATTTTAGCCTTTTTTCCAATTTGTCCTAGAACTGAAGAGATGCCGCCTAATCCGATGCGCCTGATTCCGCCTCGTCCGCGTTCTTTGACTGCGAGAGATGTGGATTCTGGTGGCTTCGTGGCGGAATTTTCGGCCGTTGAAAGAGATAATCGGGCCTCCGCTGAATCAACGGATATTTCCTTCTCGACCTTTACTTCTTCACCCGCAAATTCAAAAATCTTAGTTATCTTAACTTTTTCTTGGACTTTCGGCTTCTGGATCGGTGCTGTTTTGTCATTCGATCTGATTGAATTCTGTGGCTTGGACTTTGATACAACAGCTGTAAAAAATACATATAAATGTGTTATTTAAATCTCTTTATTGTATATTGTATTAATCTTATTTAGATAAGATGATATACTTTTATTCTTCTAATGTAAAAGTCTGTTCATTTTAACTGAACTTCTTACATCATTCATATTTCTTTTTTTTTTCATATTGAAGAAAAAACGAGGAAAAAAGAACAGTGAAAGAAGTTCAGTTGAAAAGAACATATCATAAATGGCATTAAGCCTAAAAAAAATCTTCAAATGCATCTTTAGAAATTGTGTTGTAGACACAATACATTATATGTATATATTATAGATATAATATATAATAATATATAATTTGTTCTTTAAAATAAACAATTTAGGGCCAGTTGTTCCATTTTTTGGTAAATTGTACCTGTGAGATAAATTTGGTAATCCAACAGAAAAAAATTTACCAAAAGATGGACTCTTTATTATATTAAACAGCTCAACCGGCTCAACTTATTGAGCTATTTAATATAATAAAAAATTCTTCCTGTTACATATTATGTAACATATTATGTAAAATAATTGTATGTAATATTTCATTGTGTTATAATTTTATACAAACCTGTATCCTTCATAAAGTCAGCCCAAAGAGAATCTGCTCTCTTTTTTTCTTCTTCTTCAGTAAGCTCTTTTTTTTCTTTACATTCTTCTTCCTCTTTACTTTTTTCTTCTGATACTTTGGATTTTTCTAAAATTCTTCTGCGCTTTACCTTTTTACTCTTCTGACTCTTAGACCTCTTTGAACTTTTCTTTCCAGTTTCTCTTTTGTTTTCATCATTTTCATCCTCTGGACCACTCTCAATATCACCTTCAGATTCTACTTCAGATACTGGATCACTGTCAATGCCATCAGGAACATAATCTTCATCATCTTCATCTGAATCAGAAGGCAACTGATGTTCTTCTGACATGTTTAAATATAGATTATTACAGAAGATAGCTGCAAATAGATGATAAAAGTATGTATTTATCTAAAAATGTGCTATGTATTTATTACAATTCAATATACATATTTTCATTATGAGAAAACAATTTTATGAATAACATTTTTTGACAAAATTTACAAACATGTTTTATATTTTTTTATAAATATATTATGTTAATGATAAAATTAACATTTATAAGATACATAAAATATTTACCATTTATTTTATTTTTTTTTCATAATTCTAAAATTATATTCATAGAATGTTAAATGCATGCCATAAATGGTAACTAATATTTAATTAACAATTAAATTTAAATAATTTACATTTTTTTATTTATTATAAACTACACACAATATATTTTATAAAAAATAAAAATTATTAACTTTTTTAGATACTGATGTTTCTTTGTTCAATATTCAAACAAAGCCACTTTCGAGAACAAAGCGAGTCGAAAATTAATTCTCGTTAATTAAAAATTCTATCAAATTACCGCACTTCTTTCTATACTGTCAACGTCGCAAAACTTAACCTCTTCAATCAACGAAGGTAGATATCTAAAGGAATTAAACGCGATACCTAATGCAATTTCGTGACTCACGTTCTTTTGAACGGCGTGCCGTCAGTGCCAAAAATTCCGCGAGCGGACGTTGATTCGCCTTCCGGAAATGTCGTTATATTGAGATTGCAGCGACGAATCCGGCGTTATCGTCGCCGCGTTCATGAATCGTCCTCAGCCCTTGGCGTAGACCTAAATCGATCTCGCACGTACACGCACGGGTGTGGAGCGACTGTCGAAAAAAACTGTGAGCAACAACTGGGGAAAAAGGGACCACAGTGCTCCACGACACGCTCGACTCGATTCGACTTGACTAGTTGACTTCGCTCAACTCCGTCGCAAATACTCACGTCGCGTTATTTCGGCACAATCAGCACCATCTTACAGCGACCCGAGAAGATGCGACGTAAAACCGCGATCAAATCGCGCCATTCGTACAAATTGAACTTGTCGAATTTCTTTTAATCGAGATTAAAATTGAATTTTTGTATTGAAAAGTTTTCATCCAGTAGAAAAAAAGAGATATTTTTATTGATTTTTTAACGATATTTTAAAATGTTTTCTGATTAAAAAGAAGAATTTTCCGTTGATTCTTGTGTAGATTCTTCCATTTATGCCCATTTCCACCACGTAGAACTTTAATCTCGGTTCAACTTACTCTTTTTTTAATCTTTAGAATTAAAAAAAGACGAAAAGTACGTTGAACCGAGAATAAAATTAATCTACGTTGGTAAAAACGGTCATAAAATCTTCTAAAAACTTCTAAAAATAGTAAAAAAAGAGTTGTCAAATATCAATAAATTTTAAGGAAATATTTTTGTTTTTTTAAAAATATCTGTAATTCATAATGTGTTAAACTTTAAGATAGAATTAAAATTAGAACTTTATCTATTATATATCTATTGTATATATAAAACAAATATGTGATATTTAATATTAGGTGTGAGAAAAAGTTCGTGGCGTTTTTCCCGTTAGATGGCATTAAAAAAACGCCACGAACTTTTTCCCATACCTAATATGTATATTTTATATATGTACGTAATTTGGTAATTTTTCAAACGTTTTTCGTATTATACAATATATAAAATTATAAATAGAATTTTCTTTTGAATTTTAATAATACAAAATTATAGATCACATCTATTAGACTTAAAATAATTCATTTCATTCAACTCATTCGCATATGCATTTAACTTTCATTTAATTATTTTTATACATATATAATTCATATATGTAAGTTAAATTATAATAAACGCGAAATTACAATAAAATAATAAAGTGGTTTGATAATAATGGTAGAATATTTTTAAGATAAATAGGTGATATAATTTGATATAAAAATAATATTTATTTTGCTCACGTTGTATTTGTATTTTTAACTTAAAGCTGTTTTCCTTTTAAGAAATACAATCGACAAATGTTCTACCTTAGCATTCAATGAATAAGATCAAAATTCATATATGTCAAGGGGCGATTTAGAATCAGCGCGATAAACAATAATTGATTATACTTAGTATATACTTTGTATAATCGATTATTGCGCAATTGTTTATCATGTTGATTCCAAAATCGCTCTTTGACATGAATTTTGATTGAAGCATATAAGAAGTCCTACAATTTAATTTTTTATTATTAATATATCTTATTGATAGAATAATATATTTGTATCGACAGTATCTCCTAAAAGGAAAGCAACTTAAATCCTAATTATATTTTAAATGTAATTGTAATTATTATTGTTCTAGAGGAGAAGAAGAAAGATGTATAATATTATTATAATATAAAATAATCCTTTGTATTTTTTAAAAAGGATCGATACTAAATCTTTCCGAGAATATTAATAAAAGATACTAAATCTGTCTACTTTTTTTACTTAAACTAGGTGTTGAGTATATCATTTTCACAATTTGTTACAAATCTTTTAAATGATTTCACAAGACAAGTTAGTGAGAAAAAGGTCGGAAAGTGTCAAATTGCCCTACATCTTTCATGAATTTGTCGAGCAATAACTTAACGCCTTCTTCAGTATTCTAAGTAGGATCAGCAGAGGTTACCGCAAATCTCATGTTACAGGATCCATTTCGAATCCTAATTTCGACGAAATGGATGACTGCCGGTTGACGGGGATTTGCGATGGATTATGGATTAGTCGACCCTTCCCTTCAAAGCGAAAGTCTGAATAAATGAGGATGAAGAAGAACGAGCGTATCTTCGGGAAATATAGTTATATGTACTATAGACTGTAGAACATAATTTGGAGTCATTGTTAGATATTATAGTGATTGACGCGCACTAAATTCTATCGCAGTTTCTCTGAATACGCGAGAAGTTCTACATGCTAATATAATCCAATGCACCAACAATTACGCAACTGTATATACTCGTGCAGATGATTAAGTGATAATTATTTCAATTGTATAATTACTTCAATTTCAATTGTATAATTACTTGTATTATTATTTCAATCGAGTATTAAATATAGCCTCTGAACTCAGGATATTATTGCGAAGGATTCACGAAGGAAGTGAACAATTTAATATAATTCTTAGTATAGGATACATATATTATAATTATGAGAATATCTCTGGAATATCTGAGGAGTATCCTCTCTTTGTTAAATTGACTAATATGAAAACTTAAGAAGCCATTTAGCTTAAAGAATAAAGTGCAATAATGACGATAAGAAATTAAAATCTTCGATATGTGGTAAAATATCAACATCATTCTACATAAATAATATTGCTTATTTAATAGATAATTTTTGAAGGTGATATCTTTTTGATATCTTTTAATATCGTCTAAATCAAAATAAATAGGAATGTAATGTAGAATAAATAGAAATGTACAATTCTATTTATTGTAAGATTTATTGTAAGACAATTTAACATCTAGAAAGATTTAAATACTTTTTTATATTATTTTACGATTACATTATATGTTAAAATTAAAATCACAGAATTCAATCAACAAATCGAAAGTCGTCACCAATATAAAAGTTAAAAATTCATGTGAAAAAGTTTCAAAATCATTTGCTTTTAATGTGGGATATTAATACAAGTCTTGGTTTGGTCTTTTTTGCACTTTTATCGAAAGAGAAAGAGAAAGAGAAAAAGGGAGAGAGAAAGAAAAAGAAAGAGAGAGAAGAAAGGAAGAAAACCAGGAAGGATGTGCCAGGTGGCTACGAATGCTGCAATGTTCCCGCGGATTGGATCGAGCAACATCTCGGAAAACGAGATGAGGCGAATGAGACTCTGATGTTCGAAAGCTCCGCCTGATTTTCGGGGCGTCCCAAATCTCTGCGTCCCTCCAACGAATATATCTTCTGTTTGTCTCATTCTCTTCGTATTTGCGTTGCTCCACCCGGCCCAGCCTTCAGCTTCTGTGCTCTAAGAACATTGACTAACAATTAGTTACACACCATAGACGCGATCTGTTGCGAGGTCTGTTGCCTTGTCAATAGATTCGTGATAGTGAATAAAAAAAGAAATAATCGATCATAGGTATCAAACAAGTTGCATATTAATAGTGCTGCAATTATTAGTTGAGAGACATATAACAACGAGAACAAATTAATCAACAAATTAATATTCTAAGTGTAGCAATTAAAAGTGTAGCAATTAAAAAAGAAAATAATTCTTATAGTACTCTTCATAATGCATAAAGTGATATCGCGTAGTTTTCTATTTTGGTTTTTGAATTTTTATCTTTATCATAATATAGTTGAGTTAAATTAATAATCATATTACAAGCTTCGTTATTACAGACTTTGTTATTTGTGATTCTTTATATAAAAATTTCTGTATTACTATTAGTATTATTGTTGTTACATATGATAGTGTTAAAAAAATAAAACAAAGTTTTGTGCTTTTTTAAAAATTGAATTGTACGTGTGCAAAATGCAGACTTAAATAATAATTAAAATTATTATTACTAATTGTAAGATTATTGTTCTTAAATAACTGCTAAAAATAACTATTTCTTAAAAAAAATAATTTTTTAATTCCAAATTGATAATTGATTTAAATTGATGTTTTTAAATATTTTTTTCTTTTAATTTTGTAATAAAAAATACATTTCACTTCGCAATTTATAAAGTTTCCTTATTAGATTCAGAGTTTGCAAAATAAAACATGTAAAATGAAAAAGAAAATGATAGACTATCTTTCAACGTTTATCTAATAAATAGAATTGAGCTACATAAAAATTTATGTAATTTTTTACTGTAAAAATAATATGGCACAAAAAAGTAAAGCTTCACATTCGATATAATTATATTATCTTTGCTTATAATTAATTATTTATTGTTTTTGCAATCATTATTAATCGATTAATTATTCTTGCATTATAAAACACATAGCTTTGCTGTACAGTTTGATTCGTCTGATTTTTAATCTTCAATATGAAAGAGAAAAATAAGAACTCATATTTTCTATTCAATGAATAATTATCTTATATTTTTTGCTTATATATTTTGACTGAAATGTGTAAGAAAAATGTGTAAAATATGCATTGTGAAATGTGTAAAATAGAAGTTTCTAATATGATAAAGAAAAAAGCTGAAATCATTATTTAATATAATTATCATATAATTATCTAATAATTAATTAACAGTAACTGTTATTATACAGTAGGATGCCTCGAAAACGGCGCGCTTCGACATCGTCATTGGAAGAATATCCTTCTGAGGAAAAATACATGAAGGACGACATGGATAGTCGCGCTCCGCGAAACGCTGCCAATGCCCGAGAACGTGCGAGAATGCGAATTTTAAGCAAGGCATTTTGTAGATTAAAGACAACATTGCCATGGATACCCGCCGATAGTAAATTGAGTAAATTAGATACGTTGCGATTAGCCGCAACATACATTGCTCATTTAAGAGCAGTACTTCGAGATGATGGTGAAACTCATACTGAAACCACGAAATCTTTGTCACTGGCTTTGGTGAGTGCCCATTTCTATCTTCATTAAAATTATAATTAAAATCTGAGCAAATTTGCCTCCTTTTTTATTTTACGAAACTGTAATTCAATTTTAATTAACTTTAAGTAACATTAATAACAACAATGTATGCATACTATGAAAAAGTGTATAGTACAGTAAACAAGTAAAATTAATTAACAATTAACTCAATCAGATTGTTAGAAAAAATAGATTTAATGAAAAGAGACTCCAAAAAATCTAAGTGTCAAGTACCTTTTAAGATCTTTTTCATGAAGTGTTTAATTGTTATTTTTTTGATACAAATTTCATTCAAATTGCATTCCACAAAATGTGAAATTATATAAAATTGTTGATTTATCTAATTTTAACGGGAATCTAAAGTGCGAGTTATTTCCAAACTATTTCTCGTTCTTACGATCAGACTTTCGACTTGATAACGATTCCGTAAAATAACACAGAAACCAGGTGGATCCACTCGGAGTCGCGAGCGCCGTCTTCGCAGTCATCTACTCTGTTTATGTCTGTCCAGGTGGATCGAATCACTCCAAAACCTTCCACCCATCCTTTACTACCATTAATTCTAAGTTAGTTTCGTTGTTTAAAGAAGCATACCGTTTTCCGCTGCGAAATAGTCTCTTGTTGCCCTCCTTTCGCAAAGATCAAAGAACGTTATTTTATCTGTAAAATTATTAAAAATGTTATTTTGCTATGTAAATTTAAATTATTTTTATATAGATTCAAATAATTGAGTTGACATTTAAAAAAAAAGTGTGATCTCGTGATAATAATACATAAATGTTTACTTTACAATACACTATCGATATATCGACATTTAAAATTAATTAATATTTTACAATTTTAATAATACTCGAAAAAGTCAACAATGCATACTTCATAATCAAGGTATTTAAATATTCGAGTCAATAATATAGTAAGAATGATTTTAATTACAGTCATGGCCATTCGCTATTCAAAGCAACAACACAACCACGCTTATGAACAACAGTTGCAACGTATCCTCCTCGACATCTTCGAGTTGTAATCAGTATCGAGGACAGCAAGTAACTCATGATATCCAAAACTTTCATCATTCAGGTCATCAGGGCGTGTCCACACGCCATAATCAGGAGCAACAGCTCTCTTATTACTAACAAAAAAATTCTGACAATCCAATCAGAACTTAACTACAGCGAGCGATATCTACGAAGAGCGACTAAACAGCTGGATTACACGACGGTGCTATTCGTGTATTCACGCCTTATTTATTCCATAGTGCCTTACTCTAGTATTTATTGATTTAATCTTAATGTATAATTACGGATACATCTCCACTTGTGTGACAAGGAAATAATATATGTCTCGACCGCATTTTTTTGCATATCAAAGAAATCTCTATTCTGTATATTTTTAAAAGTCTGAATGAATTAAAATTATAAATAACAATTACGAGTAAAATAGGCAAAATTTTTTGTCGTTTAAGGCATTGATTTCTATAAGTTGTATTTTTCATATATACGGTTCTATAAGATTTAATAAAATCATTTTTATTTTATTTTATAAAGAAAAGAAGATTTTACAAAAATCGAGAATTCAATATAATTTCGATTTATTTTAGTTCAATAAATCTCCCACGAAAGAATATCATATATTTATTTGGTGCTTCTCTATTTATTTGCATTATCCTACATATAGCATGTTAAAACTAGTGCATTAAAAAATCTCTTACAGAAATTCAATTTAATACTGACCAATTTATAACATCCAAAATAAGTGATTAATATCATTATCTTCAGTATTCAATTTCTACAAGGATTTCTAAGATTCTCAAAAACTTTTTTTTCGTATTATTTAATGCAATATTTTCTATGAAGGGGTATTATACATTACACGAAGAGACTATTTCCTTGTTTTATACACTCAATTACTGCAATATTATATAATATTGTAATTATGATTTTGATATTGATACCAATTGATACCAAAACATGTTAACTAGTCCAATAAAAATGTTTCTAAGATTTTCAAAAACTTTCTTTGTATTATTTAGTGCAACATTTATTAATCTAAATTGTTAATTATACTAATTTAGATTGTTAACAATATACGGAGCGTAGCAAAATTGGCAAGCTTTATTGTTGAAATTTATTCGGTGATTTCGAAAGTAGAAAACCTTTAAAAACCATTTTAGTTTAAAGATACAGTACTTTAAAGAGCTTTTTGAAATTATGAATCGATGGTTCGTTTTAAAGATACAGTAAATTAAAAGCCATAGTTATACACCTGTTGATAGACAATCATAAACTATTAATAGCTACATTCAGAAAAAACCAGCTTTGTAACTGTTATATAAGATTCTTTATTATGTATGATTTATATTTTTAGATCTAGTGAGAAATCAAGAACAAGATCAATCATATTAAAGAATTTTACAACAGTTGCAAAGCTGCTTTTTCCGTTGAATGCAGACAGTAATTTATTGCTTGCAAACTGACGATTGATGAAAGTAACATACAAAAAAAGATATATCTTTATACATTTCTAAAATATATTGATATAATTTTGTTTTATTTTATTATATTATCAGCAGAAAATATTTTCATGCAATATATTTAAATAATTAAAATTAGTTATTAAAAAAAAAGATTCGCCACAAAGAATATCTTTGATACTTCGATTGAAAATATTTTTATAGTTTCATTTTAATTATATTTTATGTCATCACAGCTTTGTGATTTTATAAAAAAAGACCGATGTCTCTTGTTGAAGAAACGCTGAGCATCCGGAACAGCGGAGAGGAAATCCGCGGTAAGGTAAGAAGGATAAAGAAGTTCAAGTAAAATAAACAACGCAAAGGGCTTTTTGTGTAAACCTAATACTAAAATAATATATCCCACACGGCGACAAATCGACCGGCACTAAACATATCGTTTAACATATCTCTACAACAATATACATGGACTTCGGAAATTTATAAACGAAAGATGATGGTTTCTTCACCATTTTCTGGACTATCCTTAAAAATTTTCATCGACTATTTTCAACCGATAATATGTCCGAGATATACAGATATCGCTGCTACTTGTAACGATAAAAGCAATCGAGGAATATCAGCTCATAATAAATTAAATTATTACAATGAAATTTATCATCGAAAATTTAAATTGGAAAAAGAGCTTTAAAAATATATGATATTCGAGAGGAATAAAAGCGATTTAATCAATATAGAAAAAAAAATTAATTTCATTATGATAGAAACGATATTTTGTCTTGATAATACAAATAAATTATTTTATGAATTTATATTTATTTTATTAATTTTTTTAGATAAATAAATAGATGAATTTCGATTTATCTCTTTCAATTTACAAATTTAAAAAAAATCAAAGCTTTAGAAACGCATAGTATTCATTATGAGAAATAAAAATTGTTTAATCAATGTAGCAAAAAATAAATTTCATTACGATAAGAGAGATATTCTGTTCTAATAATATAAATAATTTACATTTTTATAGGGATTTTTTTTTTTTTTTTCAATAAATCAAATCTCTAATCATCATTTTACATATTAAAAAAGTTGAAGATTTTGAATATACACAAAAAACATAGGTCGAAAAATAAATCTCGTTAAAATAGAAATGATGTTCTTAATTTGACATGATGATTTGTTTAGATTTCTTTAGGAATTAATTTCGCTTTCTTTTTTTTAACAAAAAGGGACTTGGGAGTCGATTTTTTGCAAATCGATCCAAAAATCGCACATCCCTAAATATATAGCCCTAGAAGGTAGAAAATCTATCGCTAAAGAGGTCAGAGTAAATAAAATATCATGAAAGTCCTTATAACGAACCTTATGTGTCAAAATGATATCGGAATAAATATCTCGAAAGATAAGAGTCGACAAGTCGATAGGCGGCTCGAGAACACGATCAAGCAAGCGTCGGGATTTCGAAGCGTCGAAGCGTCGCGTCGCGACGAGATTTCCAGGAAGCGAAGTCGTTTCGCGCCTTTTGCAACTGCGCACGTGTGACGCTGATCTCACCGCGAGGCGTCGCGCGGCAGTTTTCGCGACGCATACCAACGCACACATCCGGTGTGCGACTTATCGTAGATCGTAGATTGGATTAGTACGGAGTACAAGTACGGAGCAGAGTGGAGCGGAGTGGGAGATCCAGTCCAGTTTGTCCAGTGCCAGACTGTCCGGCTCTGATTCAAGACATTAATCGATCCACATTGTGTCGTTTCATACATGGTATACATCGCGTGATTTCATGATGTAGCATCAGGCGAGTGATTCCCGGAGAGTAGGCAGACAGATCGTCACAGCTGACTCGGTCTGTAACATCTAATCGAAGTCTAATCAATGTGTTGTACGACGATCCTTTTCTTCTACGAAAGAGAAAAAGAGAGAGTGAGTAAGTGAGAGAGTGAGTGAGCGAATGAGAGAAAGAAAGAGAAAAAGTTCTTTGCCTTCGTCGGCCAGCCCAGGTAATCTTAGAATTTTCCGTTGATCCCGTATTCCCGACGTCGCACGCGTGTACGCGAAGTCAAACAGAATCATCAAAATATACGTATACACGCTCTGGGACCCACCGACCTGCCATCCGATCCGGGACGGAGTGCGTGGAGCCCTCGCGGGGCCAGGTATCGAAGCGCGAATCAGTGGCGTAGCGTCAAGATGGCGTGTGCCACGATCACAGCTGTTGTTTACCCACAAACCCGTGTGGAGCAGGCCACTGGCTTAATTAGCTACTGCTGCTGCGATTGTGGCTACTGCTGAGAGAGGACAAACGCGCCTGGTCTCCCCATCGTCGGGACTGATCGGGGACGATGGAAGATTGTCGACGAATGAACAGGTCGGAATAACTCGTTGCGTGAACGACGTGACGACGACGTGACGAGAACGTGACAGCGACGACGTTGACAACAACGACGACGACGGCGGTGGTGGTGGCGGCGGTGGAGGCGGCGACGGCGGAGTTGGTGGAAGTGCTGGTGGCAGCGGCGACGGCGGTGGTGGTGGTGGTGATAGTGGTTGTATTGTTGGTGGTGGTGGTGGTGGCGGCGGTGGTGGTGGTGCGTCGTGAAAAGAACGGGACGCGCGAAAACGGACTCGATGGAAGAGGGTAGCGGTACCCGTGACGGCAGAAGTCACCAGATCAACGCGTGAAACTTAATCTAGTTTTGTCCGCCATCGCACGGCACAAGGACGGCGACGAGGACGACGGTGAGGCAGAGCGATCTTGAGAGGGTGGTCTCGATACCAAGGGGAAAGAGCGACAAAGTTAGTTCGCGCCTTCGGCGATAAGTGTGTTATTTTCCTAGTAGAGCACGGCTCTTCTCCTCCTTTCCTCTGTCTTTTCGTCCTGAGGCCTCGTTACATAAAAAGCGCGAACGAGAAGAGCACTATCGGCCGCAAGATTGACACGTCGTCGTGTCGATTCCTGCTTTTCTTTTATATTTCGAGCTGATTTTGGAATTTCATTCATCGCCCACATGTGTCAATGTATCGTGCATGCTTCCGTTCGTTAGATTCTGAATGGATTTGAGGTTAGGCTTGCTGGCTTGCATGACTGTAACGGTCTGATTGATGAAAAGTGTTCTTTAAATTAATGACTTGACAGACTTATTTCAGATCTTTGTTGAAAGAGTTAACCTTTCACTGTTTATTTTCTTTTGTTTCCCTTTGTTATAATGAGAGTACTATGAGTCATTTCTTTGTATCTCCTTATTCATGTGAAATAGAAATTTAAAAAGAGCAGAAGCCATACAGAATCTTCTTCGTGCAAAGTTTTATATTTAAAATATTTACATTATTAACAATATTGGCTTCTATGTTCTTTTTATTTATTGTTCTTATTTTTATATAATTGTCCTTGAGATTATTGACTGTATCATAAAGTATTTGATGATGATAATAGAACATTTTGATTTAGTATAATTTAATTCTGCAACTCTTTTTCATGACTTTTATAGACATATAGATAATAATTTTTTATTTCTTATTTTTCATGTATTTTATTTATTAAACACATTGTCAGAAATTGTTAACACGATTAATTGTTAGCATGATAATTGTTCCACAGGTATCACCATGAATGCTAGGACGCAGCTGTTCGAATTGAGCATGGAGGGACGTCAAGTGGATGAGGCAGTGGCAAGTATATTCCACAGCGTGCTATTTCATCGGAGCCTTGGCAAATTCAAGTACAAACAGGAAGGCAGCTACTCGGTGGGCACTGTAGGATACCAGGATGTGGACTGTGACTTCATTGATTTCACTTACGTCTGCTGCTCGTCGGTGCACCTCGATCAGACGCTGAAGCGTGAGATATCAGGTTTCTCGGAGGCGCTGCGCTCCACCGATAGTCCAGGTTCCGGTCAGATATCCCTAGAATTCTTCCAGAGGAAAAAGAGTCGCTGGCCATTTCAACCGGAATGTATACCATGGGAAGTGTGGACTGTGCGCCTTGAACTTATCAAATTGGCCACCGAGCATGAACGGCAGATCTGTCGGGAAAAAGTGGGCGATCTGCTGACCGACAAGATCCTTTACATCACCGAGGTCATGAATCGGCACGATTACATTCCAAAAGTGCCAAGTCAGGCCGAGCTGGATCTGATCTTCGATACCTCGTACCCGGATATACAACCGTATCTCTTCAAATTGTCTTTCACGACTTCTAGTCCATCGACCACTACGATGGGCAACACCATGAAGAAATTGATTAGAGAGACGCTATCCATTTAGTCGTTATAATGTATAGTGTAAAATCTTCACATTACTTGCATTCGTTTAGCTTGTCAGAGTCATCAAAACGCAAAATCTTATACTTTCCTTTTTTCATCTATGATACACAAATTTCTGCATTGCACCAAGCGATCTTTCGTATCCATAATGACTCTAACCTGCCACCGTAGCTATTATGAGTTACAAGAAAAATACTAAATTTGCATTATAAAGAAAGCAGAATGGTTTTCGAGTCTTCGACCACTCGTTCCCGGCAGAAATTACCAACGGTACTCGGCGAGTACTTTGCCTATGTGGTAAACTCCGCCGGATTTTGTAAGCTCCGTAATAGTATCTCTTATGACGAAAATAATAATATTTCGTATACATTGCAGGGATCCACTGCTCTGTCTCTAATGTCTCTATATAGTACAAATGAAACACAACACTGTGACACTTGCTTCTTTTGTACTTTACTATGAACGTCCGTCGCATAATTTTAGCAGGATCACATTTAGTCACGTTTTATACAATAATATTTTACTTCCTAACTCTCATCACTTAAATCTCCACAGATGATCTGCTGTGGCAGAATGACATTATGTTCCTCTTCTCGCTTCTCATCCTTTTCAAATGCTGTGTATATCGTAGAATAGAGTCAAACGTAATTTTCTTTAGTAGACAAAGAATTTTCATGCGTCACACAGAGAAGATAATTTGATTTAGAGAGTAAGAATACAGAGATTTCGAGTCTATAGAAGAGCAGGATGTCTTCAGATTCTTTAATGTCTAGTAGAGTCTTTGAGAATATTGAATCTTAAAAGTACTAACTTGCTCCTTGATAAATTCCTCCGACTACACGACGGTATTTGGCGCTATTGTACACTCTGTTTTTCAGTCACTAACATTGAAAGTATGTATAGCTATTCTAAACTCTCTGATGATCACAGAACGCTTGGAATATTCCGCAAACGTATAATGCGTAGCATATACACGTGTGTTTGCATACAAAGCTGCTATTATTTTCATCATGAATTTAACGCTGAACATCCGATTGTGTCCAATATTGGATTTAGTATTAGGAAATTGCGTGACGACCAGGTCGGAATTAGCGTTAAATGTGCGGAAGAGCAGAGTGTTTATTGTAATTATGTGTATGCATGGAAGCGATTGTTATTTATTTTCACGAGTGATGATACGTGACGTAACGCCAGAGGCGTTATGTGTATGCAGATTAGCAAATACAATTATTTACATATTGCTCTTTTTTTCTTAAGTTGTAATAATCAAAGTTGTAAAATAAGTTGATGTATCATTAAGCCAACGCGACGCCCGCAATAACGAAGCGCACCAGGTGATACGAAAGAACCGTACGAAAAATCGCCGTCACGATTACATTTTCCCAGACGTTTCGTGCCTTCGTATCGAATTTTTTATAGGGAAATTAATATGCTAGGGACTAACATATACCAGATGATAGTGTTACTATTATTTATTGAGCTCGAAATATCTCCTCTCATCTCGTAAAAAAAGTGGAATAGTCTCTCTCTCGCGCGCGCAGAAAACAAATCTGTGATCCTTCTCGGATTCGAGACGGTTTTGTTCTATTCCTCATAAGCGTGCCGTTAATGTCGTGTCGTTTTAGGATTTTCAAGCAAGATGGAAGGCGCAACGGCGGATGTTCGGAATGACACGCGGTCAGCGGTGACCTGCGCGCGATTATACTTATTATATTATACAATGTAAATAGTGTCTGAAGAATATTGCCGTAAATCAAATCATGTCGTGCCGAGGGGTCCCCGCGCGTTCCGAGATCCGCTCTTTGGCCTTACCTATGACCAATCAACAAAGATATCACGACGCATTAGTAGTGCACATACTTTACGAATTAACCGTAGACGAGAAGCGTAATGTTAATTTAAGGATTAATCATGTATCGTCCCTACTGCTTTTCTTTTTCTGCCAATGTTCTCCAAGTAGTTTAATATGCAATTGCGATTTTAGCTGAATGTTCCGCGGCTCGAGCGTATGTCGATTGGATGTATCCTATTATTAGGAGTGTCTTTTCTTCTCTTATATCGATGAAAGAAAAGAAAAAAGAAAAGAAACCACGGTGGTCGTCGACAGTCCGTCGCTCTCTCTGCGATTCCGTGTAGAAAATCGACCGCAATCTCTTTCCCTCGCACTATCTGGCTTTTACTTTTTACAATTATATGATGCACGATATATTAGTAAAGGTAAAAGGAGCCGCGATATGATATTATAACAAAGGTGCGTAA
>NW_012130066.1:3689214-3695099 GCF_000143395.1 Atta cephalotes
GCGAAGAGCGAGCGAATGGCCACGTGTGCATGTGTAACTAGTATTTCTTGTCGAGTTCGTCAATTAGTCACACGCTGTTATAATAATANAATATAATATATAATAATATATATATATATATATATATATATATATATAAATAGCAAAATGATAAAACCGAGACCTGTATATTATAAGCTGCGCGACAAATGTGACAAAACGTGTAGTGTATAGTGAAGATGAAATATCTGCAAGTTTTAATTTATCATGATGAGTACGCTGACGATAAATGATTAATTATTAATAAATTACTGTATTTTATAATCGTACTATTTTTATGAAAACATCCATGTCTCCCATTTATCCACGTAACCTTTGATTCATCTTTATCACGCAGTTAAATATATGATGTAATTTGTAGCATAAATTCATATATACAGTACTCCGAAAATGTCTTCGTGCTTTTGTAAATTGCAAGTAATTGCAAATAATCTTTTTTGTCGTATATTAAAAACATCCTTTCATAGAAGTTTAATATTGAAAAGTAGTGATTAATGATTTATTTTGAATATTAGAAATATTATTCTTCAGCGCATTTAATACTCAAAATAAGTAATTTTCAGTATTAAATTGGATTTTTGTAAGGAATACAGTAGACATTATGTTACTATATTATTATTATATTGTGAATTACGAAAAAAGTAACAACAAGAATATACATGTGTTGATACATTTCGTAATTAATATATTTATATTAGAGAAAAATGTCAATAAGAGCCAACATTGAGTGATAGCGTATAAATTATTTATTAAGAAAGTGAAAAATAACCATCTTTTTTAAATTTATTAGATTTATTCATTAAAGTCAATAACTTAATTTGCTTCTTATTATTATTATATTTATGTTTCTTAAATATTTAAATTACGCTCGTACAACTATATCTCCGTTTATTGACATTTTACTTCCAATATTTATTTACTAATCTTAATATTTATTTACTAATCGTAAAAATTGCGCTATTATCTCTTTAGAGGAATAAAAAAAGATCATATATCACTGATTCCATTAAAAAATACATTTTATCTCTAATTTAATTATCGAAGTTCAAGTAGTCGAACAATATATGTCTATGATAAAACGCGCAGTTTTATCGCTCTGTCGCATGCTGCATTCTAACGGATGACCAGCGAATTTTCAACCAACGCTCGCTCGGCATTGCAACGTAATATACGGATTCCCGATTATCAATCTGATGGCGGTGCATATAAAATACGGATATTATACTCTTCTTTCTCGGCGACTTTTTATTCCCAACATTCCAATCGACGTTTCTTTATCGTGAGCATAAAATCCCGCATTTCATTCACCTCAGAACGAATGTGAAATAGTTGGTATATCTCGCGATAGGAATCCGCTCATCCAAATGAGCATATCCGAGTCAAAGAATTGTTCCACAATTAATAAGATGGAAATCTCTCTTTTCCCACGCAAATTTGCCGCACAAATTTCTTTGTTCTCTCTTCACCCCAAAACTGAATTCATACTAGTGGACCTTTGCACGAAGAATATATATTCATTTCAACTTTATTAGATTCTGGAGAACACTCTTGGACTTGCGAGAATCTCAAGTATTTTTGGCCGCCACCTTGACATAGCTCTCGACACGTGGCATGAAGTAGATCGTGATAAATCATGAAAACATAGTGATAAATCACGAAAACATAGATTCTACATGAAATAAATATTTTATTTTTGGCTTAACTGGTCATAATTTACTAAATTAACGAGAGTGCTTTCCATTTAGACCCAGTTCTACAAATATAAAATTAATTTTATATTAGTAAGATTCGGTTTAATTTACTCTTTATCTTTTTCTAATTTTACGAGTTAGAACTTATGTCCATTTTTATTAATTAAGTTCTTTTTGAATCAATTTGCTAAAAATTTTTTGTAAAATGATCGTTTCGAAATAATTACAAAGAAATGATTCTTTAAAAAAAATTAGTTTAAAATAATTAGAAAAATAAAATTTTCATAAAATAGATTGGAAATTTAAAATTGCTATTGTCATTTGAAAGGATCTTTTAGAGATTAGAATATTTCTAGTACAACTTATTTTTCATCTTTTTTAATTCTTAAAAAAAAAGAATTAGTTAGAACCGAAATTAAATCCAAACAACAAAAAAAAAATCAGGTCTAAAATCAGGTCACAAGACTTTTTTGCGTGTAAAAGACGATTTAAAGGCGTCTTATGTCACAATTTTAGACAACACTTTGTGTTGTTTGGGGAACTAAACTATATTTATAGAAACGAGTAAATAACATATGTAGACACAAGTGTTCTGTCTTTGTTTAACATTCAATGAGTAACAAAGACTGAACGACATTTGTGTCAATTTGTGTCATCAAATGGTAAACAGCGAAATGGTAACAGGAAAGCGGAAATACGAGGAGAAAAAGAAAGAACTTTAAGCTTCTACACATTACCTTGCTGTTCGCTTGAATTAATAGATGTTAATGAAGCTGCATTTTGTAGTTTTTGTTTTCATCTTGGTACTCCATTCCAAGCGAAGCAAAAAAAAAGATTTATTTATATTTATTATTATTGTCATACATAATAACAATAATAATAAATGTAAGAGCGAGTAATTTTACGAAAATTCTTGTAAGACTATGTCTGTTTCTTCACTTGCTGGTTTAGCCTACTAGACTATTCAGTTATATTATATTATAATTCTAAAATTCATTTTAATTTATTAATGACAATAAAACAATTTTACATAGAGCTCTCGATAATTAAAATAATCTCGATAATCGATTACAATAAAAAAACCGGAAAAATTAGAGCTAAAAACACGGTTGTTATTTGTGTTTTTATATAAAATTTTTTTTCTTTCTATTTATTCATACAAAATCCAATAGCTGATCAATTTATTTTAATTTATTAATCAATTGTTATATAGAAATAGAAGAATAATCCTCTTTGTACGAAACGAAAAAACAAATGACTTCAATAAAATGAAGATATTCTAAAAAATCATTTATAAATAGGTTCATAAATTTATCGTTTTATTTTATATAGTAAAATATCATCAGTTATTTGAAAAATCTTTTTAAAACTAAAAGAAGCGTTCAAAAGATAACGCTATTTAAATGATGCCGTTTTCTTGCTCGTAAGAAAGATGCAAAATGGACCAAAATTACGCGGACTCTAGAAAATATGGATGTGGATTTAACATCATGCTGACATTTATATAATTCTCATAATCTTGATGTAGATATAAAATAGATCAAGATTTAACACCACATAATATTAAATTCACATTATTCCAAGGAACCAAATCAAAAGAAAGTCAAAATGACATCATTTTGACATCATGATAATCAAAATGTTGATTTTTGATTATCAAATTTGATTGACGTTAAAAGCGTAAGAGTTATATTTAATATTATCTATGATATTAAATTTTTACAATGATATTTTTAGAATGAGGGGGAAGAAAATGTGCACCTTTTTGCGACATACGTTCCGCTCAATATTTAAAATTATCCGCACAATACTTTATCTAATGGACGTTCTAGGACCGTCCTTTAGACGTCATCTAAACATTTTTAGGATGTCCTTTGAAGGTTTTACTACATGAGTAAATATCGACATCATCAAATACTCCATTATAAATATAATCTTCGCCTACAGATAGATACATTGCGATAGGTGCATCATACGCGATCATACGCCTGCGCGCGAAGCCGCCCTCGGTTTCCCTGAAGGCTCAAAGCCGATTTTCTCGCGTCTCAGTCGCGGACAGGGAAGCAGCGCGTGTACGTAGTCGGGGCGTCGCGACGCTTTGTAGTGATCGCGTTAGTATGAGAGAGTCGAGGGAGCACGAGAGATCGGTCTCGGGATCGTGGTCCCGATACCCTCGATGAGTCGCGAAAATCATTGTACAACTGGACCACGCGTTGAGCATCTCGCGAGGGAGATCGAGCATAATAGAGACACGTACGCTTCTCATGACGTGCACGATTTATAGCGATTTTCCACGCGTATCAAAAAAAAGAAGATAAGAAATAGATAAATGGATTGATAACGAAATTCGTGAGGAGAAGTGCTTTCCTCGGATAATCTAGATTCTGGACGATACTCAAACGTACTCGCATGTAACAGACGCTCCACCGTGAAAGATCCATACAGTACACTTCATCTTAGAGATCTTTCTGGGAACGTTCTTAGGATGTTGGGACATTCGTAGGATATCCTTCAGAACGTCTCTTAGAGAGTGTGCTATATGGGGAAGAATGACGAACGTGTTGCGAATGGAACTGCGACGAATTACAAGAGAGGAACAATCGCGTAGGTCTGAGTGCGCGTTTGTGAGTGAGTGTATGTAAGATTGGTTTTCATATTTTTCTGCGTGCGTGTCTTCGTTTCCTCGCTTCGCGGATCCCCCGAGGATGCGCGAGCCCCAGTAGTAGTACCGGCCTAAATCTTCTACGTAGGTAATCATGTCCGCGTAAAAAATCCGCGCGGTATCGTGACATAGATTCTAAGAACTTTATTTATCAACTCGATAAAATTTAGTGAACCAAATTTTATTAACCGTCTCCGTCGCATGATAGAAGAAATTGCCGCGATTTTCTAACTCTGCGAACTCTTCAACAGGTGGCCGAAATTGATGTCGCACGTGTACAAGCGTATGTGATCTTTCACGGTACATCACTTTTCACGATATCTTTTTCATTTTATTTTCTTTGTTTACTGTTTTTTTGTTTAATCTTCTTAGAATCTCTAAGCTATAGATGTGAAAGTTGGGAGGAGAGAAGAGAACTTTAAAAAGAGATTTATTCAAATGTGTGTTTTCGGAGCACTCTTTTTTCGTACTTTTTTCACATAACTCTTTTGGAGTTATTTCTCCTTTTTTACAGCAATGTCGTAATTATTTGCAAGATTATTATAAATATTAAATTATCAATTGTTAGTTATCATTAATTAAAATTTTATTATATATATTATATTTTTTACGTTATATATAAAAATGAAAATAAAAGTTATTACATGTAATAAACTTGCCATCTAATTATTAAATTATAGAGAGACATAATATAATAATAAAAAAATTTTTAATGTTTGATAAATCAACAAGAAATTATTTGATACTAAAACAAGAAATTATTTGATATTAAAAAACTGAAAGTATATACTAATATATTATATATAGAAATGCAAAATTATGATATATTATAAATACATCGTAATTACAATATATCGTAATATTATACTTAAGATTTAAGTATACCTATATTTAAATCTGTACTTAAAACATTATTTCTTGTTCTTATTTATTGATATACATGATATAATAAAATTGAACAACAGATTCACTAACTCATCAATCGCTCGATAATGTTAATGATTATGTTTAAAATGTACGTTTTAACAAATGTTCCTCATTCTCTAAGCCTCCCGTAATAATTTCTCGATATTCTCGATACCGAGATTAGTTTATATTGAATTCATTAAAATATCTATCATAGTCGCTAAAATCGGTGTCCATCAACGATGTAGCACGTAACGCGATTCCATTAATCTTCGATTAATACGCATCGCGTATCTAACGAGTGGAAAATTGTTTTCGCTCAGTGTAATTTATCCCTTAACCGCGCGTAAGCAAATCCGCACGCGGCAGCCATTAAAAAATATCAGTAAAATCGTCAGTAAAATCATTCTTTGACAATATTATTAAACATCCAAGAAGGAAAAAAAGAGAAAGAAAAAAGAGAAACGCAGAGCTGTCATGAATATACGCGTCCTATTTCCGATTCTTAATGACAAAACAATCTTGAGGAGAACCTACGAGTTCTGTCAAGCTTTTTAAATAGCCTCTCTCTTTCTCTCTCTCTCTCT
>NW_012130066.1:3697071-3702256 GCF_000143395.1 Atta cephalotes
CTCTCTTCTCTCTCTCTCTCTCTCTCTCTCTCTCTCTCTCTCTCTCTCTCTCTCTCTCCTCACTTCCAAGACTCGTGAAGCATGACGTGGCCGGTATTGTCGACCGCTCGAAACTTTCCGAAACGCTTGTTTGATGACGGTGATGACGACATCACCAAACTTTGTTGACGGTTTTGCCCACACCGACCAGGTCATAATCGGTGCTCCTAATTGCTCTCCAATGTCTTGTTTCAGCGAGAGAAACGACCATCGTTTCCCAGAAAGTTTGAAAGTTTTGTCGCGAAACATATTAATTGCTTACTGTCGCTGCCATTCGCTCCGAGTATAACATGAACGCCCAACAAATGATATGCAATCGACGTTTCTATTAATATATCAGCAAGCATATAATATTCACATACCGTATTTGTAAATAGTCAAAGAAATTTTAATATAAATGACTTTAGACAATTGAGTATTTCTCTGTTGTGAATTGTCGAAAAGAGCAGCGTAAAGCTATTATACTATAATTCAGGAGTAAAATGAAATATACAACGCCCTTTGGCTTTTTAGTAGCATTCCCGCTTGTCTGCCTTTACTATGCTCTTTAATTAAATATTTATTCATTGCTGCCTTGTAAATTAATGAACAAGGCAATTGAATGTTACCTCTAAATTCATCATTTATTTATGAAATTGGCTATTTTCTTCAACGTGAATTTTGTTTGAAAAATGGTCTTATCGTGGAAAAAAGAAAATATTTTTAACTTCGGATACTAAAAAACGATGGATGAAACGAATTTTTATAATTGATGTGATATAAAAAAATAATTAAATATTCAATAAGAGATAAAAGCACGATACACCTCATTAATCTATCTTTAAAATGTCAGAGAATTAAACTTAAATTAAATCGTGCTTAAAGGATTATCTCGGCAGAAGTCGAGCAAGAGTTGCAAAGCTTGCGTACGCGTCGAGTGTAATCGATGCCCTCAAACAGTTGGCTCTGCAAGGATACCGCGGCACGAAACTCGAGTTAATCTCCTTATCTGAGGCTATAACTCGCTTATCAGAATTCTCCGACGCCTGAACGTCCGCCACGTGGAATAACAGCAGTGCTGTTAACGTTAATGAGCGAGGAGCTCCATGAGAAATTAATTCACTTCTCTCTCGTGATCAACGAAGTATACATCATTTGGATTTTCTTCCGGATAATTCCCATCTTGTCGAATTGCATTACCGGATCTCTTCCGCCTCGCATTCTGAGAGATGGACCATCAGCGAATTCATCCGCGTCAGCGTATCACTGACGTATGATCGATTCGACGGAATAGTAACAAAGAAAAAGAGAGAAAAAGGAGAAGAAGGAGAAAGAAGAAGAGGAAGTTGTCGTGTAACATGAATAACTGATCTAACACTTTTCAAAAATGCATCGTGAATAATGGTATAACGCAAATAACGTCGTCGGTAATATTAATCATCATGCAGAACTCGTCAGCGCGCAACTATAGCTATGTGTCGGAGGACATAACGTCGAATTTGTCGGTGCAAATAATATTCTGTTTGTTCTACATCATTATCTTCGTGCTGGGTATATTCGGTAACGTGCTGGTAGTCTTCGTCGTCGGTCGAAACCGCCAGATGCACACCGTCACCAATCTCTTCATCACGAATCTCGCGCTCAGCGACGTGCTGCTATGCGTACTGGCCGTGCCCTTTACTCCTCTGTACACTTTTTTGAGCGGTTGGATCTTTGGGAAGACTCTCTGTCACCTGGTGCCCTATTCCCAGGGCGTCAGCGTGTACATCAGTACGCTCACGCTGACAAGCATAGCCGTCGATCGGTTCCTAGTGATTATCTATCCGTTCCATCCGCGGATGAAGATTAAGATGTGCTTAGCGATCATCGTGAGTATCTGGGTGATCGCATTGTTACTTACCTTGCCATATGGGCTTTACATGCAGTTAGAGGAGACGTATATCTCCTTCTGCGAGGAGAATTGGCCCAGTGAGCCATTTCGCAAGGTCTTCAGTTCGCTTACATCGATACTCCAGTTTGTCGTGCCATTCTTTGTAATCTCCTTTTGCTATATATGCGTATCGATTAAGCTGAACGATCGGGCGCGTGCCAAACCCGGCACCAAGACCAGCAAGCGTGAAGAAGCGGATCGCGAGAGGAAACGCCGGACTAATCGGATGCTGATCGCCATGGTTGCTATATTCGGTGTATCCTGGTTGCCGCTCAATATTGTCAATGTCGTCGATGATTTCTATTCGTATGCCAACGACTGGTCCTACTACAAACTCTGCTTTTTCATGTCGCACTGCATCGCCATGAGCAGCACCTGTTATAATCCGTTTCTCTACGCCTGGCTCAACGACAATTTCCGCAAGGAATTCAAGCAGGTGTGTATATGCAACGAGCTACTTTTTATTTCTCTGAGTATCACATTACGAAGATTAAGGCTAAATTAGATATGAATAAATTTTAAATAATTGAATATCAAATCAGATATTTTCTTTCATATGAAAAATGGAGGACACTTCGAGCATCTCCTATAAATAATAAACATCCACTTCAAACTTTTAAATAAAATAGTATCATGATTTGATATTACTATATTCATTACTATATCCATTAACATTAATGAATCTCATATCACAAGGGCCAATGCTAAACTGGATTTTATGAAGCTTATATCGGAAAAATCCGTCTATTTCGCTGCTTTCCATTCATCTGCGAGATATATACGAGCAAGCAGATCATTTTTAATGCAGTCGGAGAGCACATATACGTAATACTTTTATACAGGATGAATTATAAACATTTTAAAATTTTATGAACGTATTCGTGCAAAGGAAGAACAAATACATCCAATATAAACGTTAGATCATAATCTTCGTTATCGAAATAATGGACATAAATACAATATCAAATAATGACTTTATTTAAAAGTTTCATGTGGATATTTTTGTTGGTTGCACATACAAGCGCGCATAATAATTTATGTAACAGTTTTTTCTAAGAAAAGCACGCATCATTTTTTGACCTTTTTTTAAAAAAATAAATTTGTTATGATTTTCTACACATGAAAGAAATAGTTTTCTTGTGCTTTTATTTAATCATTATTTTACATCATTTGTATTCATTATTTCAATAACAAAGCATTTGTCGCTTGAAATTTATAGAATATTTATTTGTTTTTCTTTTTATCCAAAAACATGCGAAATTTTAAAACATATTTATGACTCACTCTGTATACTTAATAAAATCCATCTTCACGAAATCGTACAACTACAGAAATGATGCGTTAAAAATTGTATCTCTCGACGTTTTCAAAGTAAGTGAATTCTCGAAAATGCAAAGCTCTCAGCAATTTAAATTTCTACTTAAAAATTTTCAAGCTTTTTAAATTTCTACTTAAGTAAGGAATTTAGGTAATATTTTTATGAAAAAAACAAAGTTCGTTCCAATGTATTCTACATAATATATCTTTTTTAGTTACGAATAATATAATTTTACATTGCCATACATTTAATGCATCTAGAACTACCTACATGCAATTTCTAAGGAGCGTGCAAAGATGCACTTTAAGTAATTAGGGCAGAACTGTTTATGTCGAAGAAGCAAGAATCTGATGTATTATGATCTCAATTGCACGTTGAGGAGAAACTAGAATTCTATCGCGCCGAAATTAATTTGTAGCAGAACTATTTCTTCCCTTCGAGTATACATATTCGTGAAATGATGAAACATGTTTAGGATATTAATGTGCACCAGTCAGATAGTCGCATATAAACGAGATACGCATAAACGTGTTTTGTCAGATGCCTTATTGAATGCCATACAACTTGCATTGAATAGTTGAAGGGTATTCAATCGATTCAAAGATGCGAGTATTGGCGGTTTCGAGTATAGTCGCATTTATCGAGGCAAGAATTTATGGTAAAAGAATAACTTTTGCGCTCTTTTTTGTCGCGAAAAGACTTTTCTTCAGCTATTTGCGAATTCATAAAATAGAAAAAGATTTACACGATAAGGACGTTTTATACTTTGCAATATTTTCTCGTTTTCTAATATTCTATCGGAAAATATGTGTCAGATTTTGCATGACGCTTATTTCTGTTATTTCTTTTCCCTACATTTTCATTATATTGTTCTTTCCATTTATTTTTCTCTTTGTATATTTATTTTATTATAAAAACGGAAAAGATAGTATCACTTAAGGTGATCTATTGCTTATTAACATTCACCTTTCTATAAAGTAATTAAAAGAAATTAATTGTAATAAATTTGATTTTGCAATATAATTTCGCTCATGGAAAATACTTTGATATTAATGAGACTTGAGTATCGTGTGAAAGTCAAGTCACGAATGTTTTTTTCGCGCTCGTCAAGTTTGATTAATTTTTCTCGATCTGTATTGAATTAATTTTTAATTATCCACATCTTCTATAACTTGATTACACCCTTTCATCAATTTCCGACTTTAAGTTTCACAATAATAAAATGTGGTTAACGATTGTCCCATTATGGCGCTCTCATAAACTGCAATTATGAAATCGATTAATAATTTCATTTAGGTGTAAAATTAATTTAAATGTATCACATCTTGAGGGATATCGTTGCTAAAGGATACCATATAAAATCAAATATCGTTCTTATATATAATTGAGCTAATGAAATTCATATAACAAAAAACCAAACTAACTTTTTAGAGATATTATTTCAATTACTTGTAAATATATAATCTGCCTGATTTAATATAAATGTATAACATAAATATAAATATAAATATGAACGTATATAAATTGTTTATATAACATAATATTATGAATAGTGGCATAAATTAGTCTAAATATTTAATCAATTTGATATAATCTGTATAGAAATCTATACTACAATCAACATTCAATACTAGTTAAAATACTAAAAGACAATAATTAATTACCTACTTTCAGTATTAAATTGGCCATTATTAAATTAGTCAGTATTATATAAGGGAAGTAATAAATCATGTACATTTCAAGAAAATGCATGCCGTTTATTAAATTTTGAGAGAGAGAGAGAGAGAGAGAGAGAGAGAGAGAGAGAGAGAGAGAGAGAGAAGAAGTACTACGTAACTAAACTAAATTAAATTAAAATTAAATTTAAAGTTTAAACGTTACGTACGTACGTTACGTTACTTACGTAACTAACTAACTAA
>NW_012130066.1:3702452-3706607 GCF_000143395.1 Atta cephalotes
GAGAGAGAGAGAGAAATCTCGTACTAAACAATTAATTAAAAATATAAATTTTTAAAGGTCCTGCCGTGTTATTCAAGAAACTCCAATAGTAACACTCCGAGAATCAAGAAGAGTTGCAGGGGCGAGAAGATTTGTAACGGTAATAACACCCTGCAAGAGACCCTATTGCCCAGTAATACGAAAACGCAGAATCCTGAGGGATGCGAGATGATCATTCTGGAGCAGACGACGAACATCTCAAAGGAGTTGGATCAGCCTACGAGTTCCTCAAAGGATTTTGACGACGCAACTCTGTGAGAGAAAGGTATGCAAATACATTTCGTTACATAAAGACATGTCATCCGGGGTAAACGTCAACTATCATAATGGAGATGTCACCACAGTAGGAGAGCAACTCGATCATTCACTGTCGAGTTGATGACAGTATTTTAACAATTTGAGTACTTGCTAAGTTTATCCTTTGCCAAATTTTCTTCCATTGTCTAAACAGCGTTGTAATGCTGAAATTAAAAACCGCTTTTTCCTCACATAGCGATAGTAAAAATTGTTTTTATAAATAGCTTTTTACATGTCACGTCTAATGTACCAGAAAATATGTATATAAATGGATGTTTGAAAGCGCAAACATTAACGCTTTCCGTGTCACTAGTGATTCGACTGAACTTTCCATTCAGGTCACTTGATATTTTGACTAAGAAAAAATATAATTATAAAATAATTTTTAATATCATATACATGGATACATAATAATGATATATGATGCAATATTGATATATTAAATCTTTACAATAATTTAAAAAATTTTTTTAACTATTATAAAGTACATGTTATTTAACAAATATAATAAACGCAAATAAAAATATTATGAGTATGGAAAAAAGATATCGAATACGAATATATTGAATAATTTTAAAAGTATTTATATCAACGTCAAATGAATAGCCAATGTATCGAATAAAATATCACATAGTCGATATTTCTAATAAAAGCATTTTATTATATTACACAATAATATTATTAAATTTTTATAAACGCGCATATAAGATATTTATAAAAATAAAATCTTTTATTTTTTATGAACTATGTATTTTATTAATTTTTTATTATAAGCTTTTTCTATTATATAATATGTATATATAACATATATAATATATATAACATTTTGTATAGTAGGTATATAATTATATCAAAGATGTACCTTGATAATATTTAATAATATTTAAAATATTCATTTTACGAATAATTTTAAAATGTTTATTAGATATTATATTCATACCTTTTCTATTCAATATTGTGCAGCGAAGATGGAAATATATAAAACGGATAATATTTAATATCAATAAACATGTCTATAACAAAGTCAATGATGACTTACGCGACGTGATCAAATCACTTAAAATTGATCCATGATTGAATGTGTTATATATAATCAGACGTATTCTTTCATACCCCACCATATGTTACTCTCTTTATGTAATTTTGGTGTATTACCATTGTTACTTTTTCGGATGTGACAGCAAACTCTTTTAATATCATTCGTTTGTCATAATAAAATTTCTTCACATTATGTAGCATGAGATTTTCATTTTTCGAATCCAGGATGTCTTGTTCGTTCAAGAAACTTGATTTTTCTCTTGGTGTCTTTTGGTGAGAGAGATGTTTTGATTTCATAAAAACGTTCATCTCCGTAGCTTTTCAGTTCTAGATACTTCCAGTTTCCTTCGTATGTGTATTTTATGAGATTCTGTCGGAACGACAAATGCCAACTGGCTAACATAGTGCACATACATATGCCCGAACATACTAAAGAAAGGAATACCGAAAGCTTTACGAGATTCACGAAAGGGAGGAAAGCCATTCGAATGCTTGTGCGCGATTTCTACCTCTGGTCGAGCTACGGAGACGGCAAAGATAAAATGAAACACTGGAAATTCGCAAAATGCTAAAACTGGTGCTTCTTCACAGTGCAGAAATTTTTTGGTAGTAACATCGCAATTGAGAATTCCACCCACGTTTAGTCGTATGTTTGTGCACTTTGCACTAATGCGGCGGTAAACTAAACTTGCCCCAAACAGGTAGATAGATAGACTTATGTAACGACCGCTACATGAAAAGTTATCGTTTCATCTTCCGTCTCGCCGATGAGAATTGAAACAAAACAGGAGATGCATCGAAAGAAAATTACTATAGATATCCCTCATCTGTTTATATGAATTTGGTTTATATTTGGTTTTGCAGATTATAAATGAAAACTTCGATTAGAACAAAATCGATTGATTATTCATGTGAGTAAATATTTTATGTTTGTGTAAAGTTCACTTTAGAAGGTTTGTAAATCGTGGCAGAGAGAGAATTCTATTTATAATTTGAGATGCGACTACAATATGAGAGATGTTTTAGGGGAATTGAAATGCATACATAACACATATAAATACATTATATAAAATTACAAATCAAATTTGCTAAATTCTGACGTGAATTTCTAATTTTAATATACCTCGAGATTATAGAAAATTACGACAAATTTATTAATTCTTAAGATATTTAGATTAATATCAAATTATTAATATCCTTCTAAAATGCTTATTAGCATAAAAAAATTATTAAATTGCTTTGTGAATATTTAATATATAATATTATTTTAATTTTGATTATGTTTCAGGATCGAAAAAAATTTCGCGCGCGCGGTTTGCAGAATTGGCTATGTAGGGTAATTCCGGTATATACGCCGCGCCTATCAAAAATTTACTTTATTAAACATTATTTAGTATGTTTAAAATAAATAAACTATATCAGTAAAAATGTACTGTCTATTACTATGAAAAAAAATATTAGAAATCCGAAATATTTATTTTTCGTATTAAAAAGTGAACTTTTTGAAATTCTTGCATTTTTGTCGTATATAACCCCATAAGGGTGGAATATGTGGCTACTCATAGGGAAAGGAGAGGGGGTATGTACTCATGAAAAATTTACAAATAATGCATATAAATAAAACATAAAATGACACAATAACTTATAAAATGCATTTATAAAGATGTATTAAGGAATAAAAATGATAAATATGCATATAAAGTAATAAATAATAAGAGAATTTTCCTACATATTACATGTATTACATATATTATAAGTGTTATAACATGAGGTACATATTTTGTGTAATGAGTATATTACAATTAGTGTATTGAATTCAATTTGCGCACTTTGCATACTTTGAACATAAATTCCGCCCGCTGAAAATCGTATGTCCCAAACAGGTAAGATATACAAGACAACAAACTAAATAAAAAATACGAAAGCAAAGCACTTGCATTTTGCTACATGCTTTACTATTTACTACACGTATGTATTATGAAATAACCACTAAGTCTTTTACATGCCCTAGTATCATCATTTTATGTAGATTATAATTTATGATGGCGCTACTTATTACAGTAACAAATCGATTCAACTCACAAATTTCATTAATATTAACAATAAGAAGCTGAAATCATAATTCAATACTAATATTATATAAAGACATGTAACAGAGTAGTTGCGGGAAAATTATACTCCCACAATTATACTTCTTCTATTTTTTTCTGACTGTTGTGGCGTAAATCCTAGCGAGGCATATTTGCCGGAGCCATATTTATCCTATATAAATTCACTCTGAAATATTTAAACACTAAGATCCGCTTTATATCCGAAAATAGGATCATTTGTTCTGATTTATTTTTGTCAGTCTAATTATAATTGTAGTGTATTTCCTCTTTGCTATAATTATTTTTTGTCTTAATAAATTAATTATTGTGTGTACTATATCAAATACTTCTTTTCCCAATATATAAAGACATTTCAAAAAAGAAGAAATTCTGAAATTCTTATTTTAGCATTTATAGTCCTTTATGTCAAACCTTCATTATAATATAAAAACATCTTTTCCCTTTATATCGTTGTCGATCGTCGGCTGAGGAAATACAACGAAGAGATAGGGGCGAAATAAAAAGTTTCACAGAGAATTATATCGTGTCACGAGATATTTTAGCGTCGACATAACGATATATATATATATATATATATATATATATATATATATATATATAACTATACTATAGTATACTAAACGTAAGGAACCGTAACTAAACAAATTAAAAGAAAGGAAACCAAACGTAA
>NW_012130066.1:3706627-3710693 GCF_000143395.1 Atta cephalotes
AAATGCAAGCTAAACTTACGAATGGGTAAAGTCCCAAACGGCGATATTAAATCGTTCTTTATAGCACAATGTGACGCGAAATGAAACAGCTTACGTAAATATTCCATCATATGGCACCGCAATATTCCGATGACTTGTTTTGTGGATGTATTGAGCCATGCTCGATTTCGGTCGTATCCTGTAAATATCGTAAATGGAATAAAAAAACGGAAGATAACATCCGTTTGCGAGAATTGATGTTTATCACGGAACGTTTTGAAAAACGAGAAAAACGGGAAAAATGAATCAGTTATGTATAGATAATAATAACTGTATTCCAGAAGATACGTAATAGATGATGTAATTTAAGAACCCATTATTAAGATTCAAAATATATGTTATTTAGCGAATTTTATTTTTACTTAAACGCTAATATAAACTTGAAAATTTCAAAATCGCGAATTAAATTATTTTTATTATCCAACATTATTATTTGCGCGTGTAAAAAAATAATTCAAATTTCATTCATTTCAAGATCTTTTGATTTATCGCCTTTAGATCCTACAATTTTGCGAATAATTGTCTTAAATCTCAGAAGAATAAATAAAAATTAATCGCGGACTATCTCGAAAAATATTTTAATTTGTTTTAAATCCTATATAATTTTTTTTAATTAAAAGATTAAAATTTCAGCGTATATAAAAGATACTTATCTAATTAATTTATCTAAATGTACAATAAAAATATTTTAACTTGAAGTATTATTTTCTTTCTCTCGTTATGGAAATTCGATATTCACGATAGAAATAATGTTCATCTACTATTATTAGAAAATTGATAGTCTATTTATTGCAATAATAGACTATCAATAGACAATATGTAGTCAGTTTATTGCAATAATCATCAAACTAATTTGAGGATATATTGGTCTTGAAACATATCTAATATAGCGACAAAGCAACATAATTTTACGAGTCGATTTGTTAAAGATAATACAGCAATATTTTCTTTTTGTAATTTTCAGAAATATGATAAACTAATTTTGATATAGGAAGGCTACATAATGAAATAACAATAACCGCATAAATATTGGACATGAATATAAGAGATAATGTCAATTAGAATTATATACCTACATAGTCATTGGTTATCCCCTTGTATATTAAGTAGATCGATCGATAGCTACACAACATCGAATTCCAACGATCAAGTTGCTATCACATTGATAGATTAGATTGTCTAAGATATATGATTATATAGTATGTTCTGTTGTACACAACGGACACAAGGGTATAAATAGATGTATTCAAAAAGCTCTAATTATACGATTTCAAGATTAGACATATTCATATGATACCTTATTCGCAATATCTGATTCAAAGGAAAATTATAAATGGGAAGTATATGTGAAAATTAGTAAAATTAGTAAAATTAGTAATTCAGTCGAAAGAATTTAGCAGAATATATATACAGCTTTACAGCCTGTGAGTAACTCTAATTAGCTTTTACTTCAGATTCAAATTATCATCGTAACTGCTAATCTACTTTTGATATTACCCTGACGACTAAATTTTAAATTAAAAATCTCATAAAATAACATAAATGAGCAAAGAAGATTATATTTTATCAAAGCAAATTGTCTAATAATATTTTTATTGTGAATTTACAATTTTCCAATTCAATCAAACAGCACGTCGATTATTTGTCGGTCTTCAAACACAGTTCTAAACTGGAATACGTAATATCTTATATAATATTAATTGAGTTTATATATAAAATCTACAGTAACATTACAAAATAAATTGACAAGCAATTTAATATTATGGATGTTAATGAGTATCTCAATTGACGCGCAGTTTGCTTGGAAACTGTAAAATTCACACAAAAATATTATTAGGCACTAAAACTTGCTTTGACCGGATATGATCTTCTCTTATTTGTGTTAAACATTTTCCAGTTAATTGCCACTTAATATTGCTCATAAAATAACTTTATGTTCAATTTTCTTTGATATTCTATAAATAACGATATAAAAACCTTGTGTATATAAGAAAAAAGTGGAATTGTCACATTAGATAATCTATTATCATTGAACCAGATGCTTCTTCATATGCCAAACGCGTGTAAAGAATGTAGATTTTATGGGATGTATTTTTCTGTCAATTCATATCGACGCTGCAACTCGAACCGTTCGATCTGTTCCAACAAATTCCCATTATCGAATAGGACAGCAAAGCCGAGGGAGACGCAGAAACTTCGTAATGAAGCCTGTCTGAGTATTATCGAAGTTTTTATTAAAGGAGTTGCATGTCTTTTGAATATAAGAAGATTACAAAAGAACGATGAATTGTTTATTAACAGGATTGCATTAAACAATAAGTGTCCGATAGATGCATCCTTAATAAATCGAGAATAATGAGATTGGCAATGAACAAAAAGGAACTCTTATTGGATTTAACGGATTTGCGAAATGTTAAAGCTCTTTCTAAGAAATCAAATCCAATTATTTTTAAAAGATAAAGCTGTTTAGAGAAAAATTCTTATTTTTCGATGGAAACTATTGTTGAGAGGAAATTCTTGATCTTTCTTATACAAAAAAACAAACTTTATTTTATTCTGCAATTCATAAAATTTGTAAAAGTATCTATTTAAAAAAAATATTTCCCTCTTTCTGATTTTAATACTTGACTAAAATTTAATATCTCCAATATTCACATATACATTTTCACATATATTCACTTTTACCATAAAAAAATTTATCCATGTATAATAACTTTTCATTTGCACTAATTTATATTAAATTTCATTTTACAAATCTCATGCGAGTATCATAGCATGTTTCATAAATTAATTAAAATCACATCATTGCATTAACAAAGCTTTGCTTCAATGCGCAATTATATAAATGCGAGTTTGTCAGTAAAAAAAAGAAAGCTCTAACAATATTATTCGCCAACTCCGTTTTGCTCTTGCTCGAAAAAAGCTGGTAATGAAACCAATTTTCTGAAACGCATCGAATGGGTAAAACGTGTGAAAATTGCGCGACAGACCCATTTCTCTACGTTAAAATACTCGCTCGTTCGAGTTGTCAACGTCGATCAATTACTAAATCAACAATGTTGTATCGACGCAGCTTCGCCCACGATGGAAGTCATCATATCTCGCTAATTAGATTGCTTAACCAAAATCGGTGATTGTATTGGTCGTAAACGCGCTACTTGCGAATTACATAGGAAAGATCAAAGTATTCTTGTTTACAATTCGACATCCATTCTGTAGTTGAAAAACATAAATTTTTACAATAACAACTATATATGTATATGTTACATTATATGTTGCGTTTTCAAACGTTACAATGTACTTCTTTATATTAATGTTTTAAAAAACGTTTCTTGAGACATTTATCTTATTATTCGTATTAATTAATAAAGCAATATATACATTATTGTAGTTAAATTTTATTTATTAATGTTAAATTTTATTCACACTACCTTTCAATTTACTTTAAAATTATTTTAACACAATGATCGTGCGCTTGTTAACGGATTAAACTCTTACTGTTACGTGCAAATGTAAACCAGCAATACCATGTTGTTATCGTGATAATGATTCTGTATTAATCATTTTCACAACATTGTTATGCCGAACACAGTAATCCGAATTAAAATTAACAGTTCATCGTATCAACGTTCATGTCTCAAACACGGTACAGTGTTCTCTCCTGTTCGCTTATGCGTTTAATTTTTATCCCGTAATCATATCGGTCCGAATTATGCACTCAATGCGGCTGTTAAATTCAACACAAATAATCCTTGACATTTTCATTAATACACGCTAACATTTCATTTGCAAATGTTTTGCAAACATTACTTCAACAGAAAATAGTATATTACATCTGACATTTTTAATTCTAAATATGTATTTGATTTTTGAATACAAAATAACCAACTATTATATATAATTAATAATTTTATTTATAATATATATATTTATTATATATATATATATATATATATATATATATATATATGGTCGTAGATGTATTAAATACATAAACGTCCTATACTTTGTTATTTTACTGAAGGTA
>NW_012130066.1:3710713-3720981 GCF_000143395.1 Atta cephalotes
ATATATATATATATATATATATATATATATATATATGGTCGAAGATGATTAAAATCAAAACGTTCCATACTTTGTATTTTACTGAAGGATCAATCTTTAAATTTTTATTTATTTGATGTTTATAATAATAGTTTTAAATTTGTACCTAATCATTTGCTTATATTGACCTTTCTACTATTATTATATAATAATTATTATATATAATAATTTTATATTTATATCGCACAAACAGTATTAAATAATAAAATAATAAAGTATATAGTGCTATATAGAATTCGAATTTTAATTATTTGAGCATAATTTCAAGAATATAAATATAAATTTTTTTATTCTAACACCCAAGGACTTTGATTCTTTCCTTCGGAAGTTTTCACGAACTGAGAAATGATTTTTCTACATTAATGCTCATAGTCCGTGTGCGATTAACGACATACAACTAAACTTTATGTCCGCTTACTAAACTAAATTGTAAAGACGAAATAACCTAATTTTGTAGAAATTTTAAAAAACTGAGCCAAGAAAAGAATCGAAATCCTTAAGTGTACAAGAATTCTGCAAATTCTATTTACAAACAAAATACAACGATGTTTATATTGTACTTCAATATTTCACAATTTCTACTAATTTTCATTAAAAAAGTGAAATTTTAGAATTTCTGTATTTTTGTATTTTATGAATTCCTTTAAGCATTTACTTAGTTTGATTTTGCGTTTCCATTTTCAGTTTTTCGCAAAAAGAACAATCAAGTACCAGTGTTTCGTGAAAAGCAGACGTGATTGATCGATCGGCGTTCCACTCGCCAATGGAAAATCTACGAAACTGTCCTGACAAATTTAAAATCAACGTGATGTTCTCTGTGTTCCATTCCTATCAACCATTTCTATCTATTTTCACTGAATCAGAATACAGTTAAAAAATTAACTTGACAAACAGTGTGCATGTGGTTAATCGAACACAGAGCTAAAAATAACAGTGAAAAGAATTTCTATTTCATAAAAGTGATAGCAAATATTTAAAAAATGGATAGGATGAAAAAAAACGCAAATACATTAATAGATTAATAAATTAAAAATAATATAAATCAATCTCTCAGATTCGTTAAATTTTAAGTGATTCAAATTATCTAATTTATTAAAATGTGGCATATATTCATATAAAATATGAATATCTGCCTTTCTCTAAATATGATATATTTTGCAAATGCTATCGATGAAAGTATATAAGCGATAAATAAATAAATTATATAGGATAATGTCAATTTACGCGTATCACATATTCGGTCGTTTTGTATTTTACTAAATAAAGAATAAGAGAATAATTTTCGCTAATTCACTCCTATTATCAAACATACGTATGTACATGTTTTACACAATAAAATAGTAAAAATCTTTCTGGTATACGAGAATGATTTTACTGGTTTATTTTGCTTCTCGTTGTTTCTCTTGCTGTTCTTTCTTTTATAGGCACATTTCTCACTGACTTCTCATTTCAGTTCACCATGAAAAAAATATTTTCTTCACGCGCTATAATATTATATTTTCTTTCTTTCTTTATAATTTCTTGCGAAAATACATCAATTAGGAAATATCAAATCGTATAGCTATAAAATTAGAATTTATTTATTCCTTTATTTATTAACGTAACGTTTATTTGTAAAATTATTATTTTTTGTTTTATATTATTCTATTTGTTAATTTTGTATGACGTACTCAATTTTATTTGACATATTCAAAGATTTTGTTTCTATTACTATTATATGTTACTATACAATGTAAAATAAAATTTATAGTATATAGTAATTTATTTCTAAAGATATAATTATGTACAAGGTTAATAAAAAATATTTTGAAATTTCTCTATGAAAATTCTGTACGCTGTAAACAAATTAATATAAAAAGATTTTGTTGCTTTTATATTATCAAAAAGACATAAATACATATTTTTTTATGTAGATAAATATTTCTAATAACTTTTAGAAATTTTTGAAATACTTGACTTTTTAATTCATCGGATGATTAATTATATCTTCAAAGTTAATTTAACAATTATTATAGAATTTTTTTTGTTACATATTTATTAGTTAAAGATTAATAAATGTTTAAAATATAAAATTTTCAATTCTTATTGTTGATTGTTTTATTCTTTGTAATGTATATGTTTTATTATTTTACTTGTCATAAGTGCATGAAAAATGTATACGATATCTATAATTATTTCTTATATCTTATATTTCATATACGTACAGATTAGTAATAGGATGTAAAATGATAGATACTCATGTTGCAAATCCTCTGTAACATTTGCTCCACACATAAATTTATAATGCGCTCATTTCCTCTCAACTGTTTTGAACGTGTGTTTTTCCAATTCTCGCTTGAAAATTAACGGATGAAACTCGAGCGTTATTACACCAGCTAAAATTTCACTTTAACTAGCGCATTGCACCGAACGAGAGGCAACTCATTTATGCAATATTTCCATTTTGCAAAATTAAGTGTCGTGATTTAGCGAATCAAGAAACGTGTCGCTTGCTGCAATGAGTAGCACGAAAAAAAAAACACGAAAATGGAAAAAGTTATAAATAATTTTATAAATTTTATTCTAAGATTATTATTTACGAGATTATACGACTTTAATTATACGACTTTTTTTTAATGTAAAAAGATCTTTTGCCGTTCAGTCTTTACATGATGAAATACATTTAAAGATAGAATATACGTAAAATTTTACTCGATATCGATTTTAGCTTCATTATTTTTGCACTTATCTATTTTTAGAGAAAGTTTAATTGATTGAATGATAGATTTAACGCTATTCATTTATATTTCAAAAGTCTTTCTCTCTGATGATACGTAAATTGCTTGTTGATAATCACTGAAAGTGATGGATTAGCAATCTCTTAAATTTGATGTGAAATGTTTCTTAATTATACCATTTTTCATTAGCATTGTATTATTTGCTTTTAGCAAGAGAAAAATCATCTCTTGAAAAGAGAAAATATTATAAGTAATAGAACACGATTTTGCAATTCCAACAGGTAATAATATTTAAATTGTTTAAATTTATGCTTAATTATTACAATTTTATTAATTGCAATTAAAATAAAAATAATGTTTTTAGTTTCAAAATAAAATTTTTCTAATGAAATAAGATTCTTTCTGTTTTATATTTCTTGTTATATTTTTTTCCTTATAATTGCAATTCTTTTTCAAACAAAAAATAATTCCTAGCACACTTTGGCACAAAAATTTGCAGAAAGAAATAATTAAATTTACTGCTGGATATTAATTTTAACTATCTGTTGTCACTTCTTATTTTCTTGGAAATCTTGCGATCTTTCTGAGTATAAGCTGAGTATAAATGTCTTGTAAGTACATCAGTACATTCTGCAATATTTCGTAGACGCCACGAAAGTTACAAGTACAACGCAAGTTAATAGACTCGGCCGAGAATACGATAAAGTTACATTATATTACGCTCATTCTGTACAATGAAGCTAAAGATCTCAAGTAGTGAATAGCACAAAGTGTCGTTTCTTCTCATAGTTTTACAGATTGAAAGCTACTGGCGCAAATGCATCTGGTCATTTTAATCCAGTATAACAAAAATGTAACGACTTCATGTCGCATTTTACAGCGACGCAGCAACGACGCGAGCAATAAACGTCTCGTGAGACAAGAGACAACGGTGGCACAAGAATTAATACCCTTCTCGACGCAGTTTTCCAGCGAAACATTGTGACCCAGTTTTCCCATCACGTGGTGCGAAAGTCAATAAGCTAAATTTGATTTAAAAAAACTGCGTAGTGCAAAAGTTTGAGGGATCATTTATATTATATACAAGGCATCCCGGATTCAATATGACATAATATTTTTTTAAATGGAAGAATACTCGTATACAGTGTATACATTATGTATATTATAAGATATATTTTTATCTTTACATCTTGTAATTAACATTATAAGATAGTTTTATCCCATAAATATTTTTTTCTTTAAGATTTTTCCATATTCTTAAGCTCTGGAAGAATTATTTGCGAGTATTTCATTTTTGCTAGATCACCCTATTATACAGCAGACGAAGCCAGTCTTATACAAGTCATATTTTATCCGCGTACAATTTATCACTGTTTTGGAACATCACACCCTACAGACATATCGTCACATTGACACGTATTTGCGGATCGGAAAATGCTTGTTGTCATTCCACGTCGTAGTTTCGTCATGCTGAAATTGTGTCATTATGTTGGTACAGGTGTCATTATGTTGTAGCAACTTTACACAAACTATTCGCGAAGAGTAAAGCGCCTCTTATCTCATGTTGAAAATACGTAGGCGAACGTAGATTACTTCCGGGCAATTTATGAGAAAGGCGACAAAATCGCTTCCGAAATCTTACATTGATGTCGGATCAAATTAGTTTGCTATTTTCGGTGGTAGACGAGAATCTCTCGTGGATTTGTTGTTAATCAGAAACGGTATAACACTATGCTGTATCGTATTTATCAGCAGAAACGTATTTATCTGCACTTGCAGACACATGTGGATATTTACCGGTTAAGTGGTCAACAGCACTTGGCAACGGAGAGTCTATTAATTCTCGTAATATGAAAATCGCATTTACGATCATTCGTCACCTGTGTTCACATGTATCATCATTGTTCGATGAATTATTTCGTTACAAATTCATGTCGAAAATTGTAATCCATTGAATATGCAGACAAATGCATTTCACTAATCGCCTTTTTATGAATTTAAAAAACTGATCCGAGCAAATTCAGAGGATTTATAATCTTCATAATCTTTTATAATCTTTATAACTTGGGATTTTTATTCCAGTGGTGAGAGAAGTAAATTATTGTAAAATATTATTTTATATAAATATTGTAAAAAATATTTTTTGTTAAACATATTTTAACAAATTTTGTTAAAATTGTTTAATATATTTTTTCTTTTTTAATGACTTTACGAAACTTTAAATATGCAGTTTCGTCGAAAATCCATAATCCATAATAAAAAAAGGGTAATATTAATTAAAATTTTAATTTTTTGAAAATATTATTATAAACTGCTTATTCCATTTAATATTTGTTTGATTTTTATTTACTTTTTTCAAAAAATTGTGATTAAATCCATATCCATAATATTTTTTAATATTAATAAATCGGAAAACAATCTATAATATATATGTTGTTAATATGTTAATAATATTGTTATTAATAATAATAAATTTTAATTGGAATAAAAATGCTCTAAGGTGTTTATGTAAAAGAAACCGGACGATAGTTAAAAAAATATACAGATATAAATTAATGTTATGATTAATTGTAATATAAATCAGTGGTCAGTATGAGTGTTTGATTGAGTGTGCGATTAATCAAATTTTAAAGTACAAATAATTATAATAATTTCGAACTTTATTACCGATTTTAATCTCTACTAAGATCCTCTTTAATTGATAAATTAATTCTGGAAAACTGAATTTTGGAATTTTCAATTAATTATAAATATAATTATTTAATTACTTATACTTCAAATTTGATTAATAGCACGATACATATTGCTCATCGATTTGTAAGTATAGTTACATATTAACGAGTTAAAAAAGTTTGTTTAAATATCAAATATAAGTATAATAATATTTTCAACATATTTTTGCAGGAAAAAATTCTCTAAATAAAAAGAAATTAATATAAAAAGATACATCTTTTTCAAATTTGTCACGTTGCTTTCATCTCACGGAAACATCGGCACGTCTTCAAGTAAAAATTAAACTCATCTACGTGTGTCGCATTTTAGGACAACGACCGGCCTTGAATCGCACTACGTGCCCAGACGCGTAAGTAGTTCGAGTCGGCTATTAGACCGACTACTCTTCTCGCGAAGGTCAGAGTTCCAAAAGCATACTTAAATCCCAAATGCCTCGCTTCCAAAGAATGTCGCTTTTATTTTCCTTACGAGTCGGTAGTAATCGTAAATCGTAAGAATATGAAGTCATTCCGTCTCGTTAAACATTTTTAGCGAATTAGGTCAGTGCGATTTCTAAGAGGGAAAGGCTTTTCGGACCGAAGGATTTGTCAACGGAACCTTCATGTTGAAGTTCGAGTTTCGCGAGAGTTTCACGGTCAACTATGTTAACTGATTGATCAAATCCCTCGAAGGAAACTATACTAAAGATAAAATCTTCTTCAGAAAAGTAAAGAAAACTGGTTATGACATTCTACTCTTTTCTGGTATTCACTTAGGCGATGTCGGATTATTTCAACTGTATTATTACTAGATACAGAATATTACAGGATATTACTGAATATGAAAAAATAATTAATCATTCAAAAAATTATTATTAAAGTAATTATTATTAAAGTAATTATTTGAAATATGTTCTTTTTATCTTCTTCTTTTTATTTTACAATTAAGTTCTTAATATACTTTTAAATTCTATATCATACAATAAAGTTGGACAACTCTAGCATACAAATTTCTTACTTATAATATTTAAGTTCATATTTTACATACTTATTTTTAATATAATTTAATTTTTTTCATTACATTAGGATGTTAGAATCTCTGAACAGAGATATTTTAAACAAGTTATTCGTATAAAGTAAATATAATAGAGAATTTTCCTAATCGCGATAATTTTTATTTTTTCCAATACAAATTTTCATATGATATTAAAAAATGACTTTTTACATGATTAATGAAAGCATTAGATATATTAATTCTTTTACAAACAGATGATAATTTCGCTTTCCATAAGGAGCTTCATTTTCATCTCAATATTATATTATTATGTGAAATTCTCACTTGCGCTACTAAGCAGTGCTACAAAAATGATGTATTATTATATTCGCATCGCGAAAAGTTTCATCAATCTAAAACTTGAAACTTTCGTAGGCAATAACAATATCTCTATTTCTATTATAACAATAATTCATCATGAGATTAAATAAAGGGATTAAATAAGAGATCAAATGTTTGCTGCAGCTGTTTGCCTCTCGTGAAACGAAATTACAGCGAGTACAAATCCGATATTTGCACCATATGTGTGAACATTTGTCATCTATAACAATCTTTTAAAAAGAATTAATAACGCTCTTGAGTTAAAGTACGTGAACTATGTTGAAATCATAAGCATTGCGGTTTGCGCGGATATTGATTGCTTTCTTATCTCGAACAAAGTCAGGTTTGATATTACCTAAGAGTAATATGTGCATAGCCGATTAACAAAATCGACAAGAGCGTATAACGTGATCTAAATACGAAGAAAAAGAATAATAAATTTGCACATTCTTCGAATCAAACATAAAATAACTTAATGCGTTTCAATGACTGAAATTATCGTTCTTACTCAAATTATTCTAGAATGGAAATTAAATTTAATCCGCAAATACGAGAGCGGAATAATGTTAAATAGTTTTGGAATGTGTCAAATAGCATTCTCTTTGTAGGAGTATCATTGGAATGGTAGACTAAGATTCGTAAATAGATAACGACATTGGAAATCTTTAGTTACCGGTAAAGTGGTGTCAGATCACTGACATCGGATACGAGAGACAGATTTTACGAACAAAATGTCAGAGGGCAGATTATGGCACGTTAAGGATCCTCTTTCAATTAGAAACACGACGATATCAATCTTCGTCATCATTTACCGTCATGTCCATTTGATTTTATAATACTAAATACGACGTAGTTTATTTTAATATTTAAACTAATTTTAATATTTTAATATCTAAACTAAAGATGTGTAAAAAATTATAATAATCGTTATTAAAATTCTATTTCTTGTTATTTTACATACTTCCACGAGATTTCATAAAATTCCAACAATTTATAATTTTCCTATACTTTACTAGAATTTCTGTTAGCATTGCTAATTTAACTTGCGATATCGAAGTGAAATCTCTGTATTAAATTTATTTAAACTCACTTAAATGAGTTATTATAATTTGCATCAGAGTTTGTGATAGAATAGTATTTATATGGATTGTTCGGAAAGTTCGTGCCGATTTTGAAGGAAAATTGGAACGCAGAAGATTTAAATTTTAGTATATATTTATTAAATTTAAATCTTTTGCGGCACGAACTTTCCGGAAAACCCAATAATTTTATATGCAGTGTATCTTGTTATATTTATATTATATATTTTTTCTTATAATATTTTTCGTATGTGCACACAATTGTAAATATAGTTCTATCTTGAATTAACTTATCGTCTAAATTTACTTATCGTCTAAAGAAAGCTCTTTGCTACTGTAACTATATGAACATTGAGTTTGTTGGAGAGAACCATATTAGAACTCCTATTCCACGTGCAAATACTTGATTCAACTTTACATTTTGTAAGATAACTAGCAACTAAACATTCCTTGGAGAATTAACGAGTTACAATAACAACGCGTGATTATTTAAAACGATTGATAATATATATGTTTAGTGCGCTGCAGTTGATAATAAAAATAATGTTAAAAATATATTTTTCATGTAAATATTTACTTATAAAAAATTATTTATCACAAGTTTCAATATATTTTTGTATATATATTTCAGAAAATAAAATTATATGTAAATTTTGTAGGAAATGAAAGATTTAATATTCTCTTCTGTTCGATTAGATTTTATTTAGATTAGCCATATTTTCGACGACACTTGTTTATTTGAGACGCAATAGTTGATCGCGTATTTCGTAACAACTGATCGTGTTGTTATATGAATGATTGGGCTATATAAATTCAGAGAAGTGAGATCAATTTAGGTCCAATGTTCGGGGACTTCAAAATACAGAAAGATTGATCGCGCTAGCTCTTACGGATATTGTTTTTCAGACTTGCAAGAATATTCTTGTACATTGTAATTTACGTTTAAATAAATTGATTAAGCATAAAAACTGAAACGAGATATTATACCGCTTCTCTTTTAATTAAATCCAATATCGGTAATAACGTAAACTTTTGGTGCTTCAACATTTTTTTATTCAGAAATCGATTTCAAACCCATTAAAGAATCTATTGAAAGCAAAGTGGAAAGTTATGGAGTGTCTTTCATAATAATTTTTACATCACGTCTGTTTGCTTTCAATGAGAATTTGGCGACACTTCGTCGTCGTTCTCGTCCATCTTTGTCACTAAGGCTAGCATTTAATCAGTTCTTATATTCAAGACTATCTTAAGTACAGGCTTGAGATATCATAAGTGTCTCACAAAACTATATTTGGGTCTTAAAATAGTCTTAAAATAATAACAAATTATGAATACCAATCGTACCAGTCTAAGAAAACCGTCAAATAAATATTCTTCTATATTGAGAATAATGCTCATCTCAGGAATCAATATCTGATCTCGATCGATCCCTCGGGAGGTTCCACATATATATGGTACCTATAGGAATATCTAATATCCTATCACGCACTCCCTCGTGTAAGATAATTCCCATCAATACCTTCATTTTGCGAAATTTAGTAAGAATTTGAAACTTGTTCGCTTTAGAAGCTAAGTTATCATGGGCCGACTTGACTTTTCCATTAAGATGGACGACGTGGTCGACTTTACAAAATCTTTCAATCATTCAGTAGCATAGATGGGATTTATGGATCTTTATATAAGTATTACTTACAAATCCTTTTATCTTTGTTATTATTTAAATTTATTCTTTCAAAAATATCACACGCTTTGGAAACGAAATTTAAAAATAAACGAATATTTATTTTTCTACAGAAATATAAAATTGATTTTCTTCCTTTCCATACAATATGCTATCTATAGAGAAATATATATATCATTTTCAAATTATTTAACATGATTTAAAAGACATTTTAAGAAATTTATAATTAGAAACTTTATTTAAAAAATTTTTTTAATTTTTAAAAAATATTAATAATTAAATTTTTAATATTATCATTATTTATGATTATTTATTTATTATATTTTTCTCCGAGAAAAGGAAAAAGGATAGAATTTTATTTCTGCCATACTGGTTATATTCTTCTTGAGATCGTTATAAGTACTACCTCCGGGCTCTAGAATCTTCGAAAATGGATTTCACAAGATTTTGCGGGTTTCAAGTGAACTGAGTTGTTAACTAGTTTCTATGTACTTTCACAATAAGGTGGCTGAGATAATTACGTAACACAAAACAACCTAATGGAAATTAGAATGTAATGCAATTATGTCATTCCTTAATTAATTAATATCTGGCAGTATCTATTTACTTATAAATATGGTATTTTTATTTTATAATTAATCAATTAAATTCCGGATTAATTGTGTT
>NW_012130066.1:3721400-3739604 GCF_000143395.1 Atta cephalotes
TATCTTCCATCGTTTTTCAATTTATAATAAGTCCAGTTCAAAAAAATTTTGATTCTATTTAATTCAGTCTTTATATGAAAAGAGACTGTCACATTTTATTTCGACAGATATAAAATAATAATAAAATACAATTCATGTGCAATAAATTATTTATTCTACATACAGGTCGCTTACGCGATATGCGTATAATAATTTAACTTTTCTGTACGCTTCTCATTTTGAAACGCTAAAGAGATTTATAGGTATAATATCAGAATTTGCTTATTTATTATGTTTATTTTTCATGATTTATTTTAACTAGTACTTTTTTTTCGTTTATGAAGTGAACTATTATTAACTATCATAACTTTATTCATAAAATTTTATCCATTCGATATTTATATAATTGAGAATTAAATTATGTTTTATTCGCGCGAGTTTGTGTACAATTTTAAAATTTAAAATAACATGTATTTGCTAACGCGTATATTAGCAAACACGTATAATAATAATTCGTGTCAATGATTAAGTTTCACATTAAGCGGCAATCTCAAAGTAATTATATATTATACAGTAATAATACAGTAAAGCTCACGTGTCTCGTGATTAGACTGTAAAAAACGCGATAATGTTTTGCAAGCGAACGGGATTTTTGCGTGATGGGAAAATGACAAATCGATGCTATGATGTAAGCGTTACGAATAGCATTATAAACACATTCGGAATTTCTATTTATTTGTTTATTTGTTTGCAGAATAGCATGTGAAACGTACATATACATATAGTTGTACCATTTGTTGCGTACTGCGTGTATAATACAGCGAGCGATACAGCGCAAAGTAAAAAGTTCTTTTTAAACACACTTTCTTCCTGTTGCTTTTGCCATGCATTCGTGCAAAATAATACGCACGAGTAAGTGCATGAGTCTATGATCATCAACTATATATATCGGAACTTTCATATGCAGAATATCTCATGTTTACGTATAAGGGTGGATTCAGACCTTGACAGAAAAGCAGAAAGCAGCAGCCAATCAAAACTTGCGCTAGCAATAACTATTATAGAAAGCCAAAACCATTGACTTACTAGCGCGAATTTTAATTGATTACCATTATTTTGCTTTCTGCTTTTCTGTCTAGATCTGAATCTATCCCAAGACTAATCAACATTTTACATTAATGTGCAATTAATTTTCAAATATTATATTTTCCTGTGATTATTGAAAAACATCAATATTTACAATGCTATCAATAAGCTCAGCTGTTTTTTATATATAAACATATGCGTACATATAAATAGATAAATAAAAATAATCTATTCTTTCTATTTCTTTATTTAACATCTGTTTAACACTATTTTTAAATAACAGAATTCTGATTTGTCGCTTACTTTTAATGACTATACTATGCATATATACACTGATTTTTTTAGTGACCAAAATACTCTATAAAATAAATTGTAACTACTGTGTTTGTCTTGTTGCAAACAATTTTTTCATGGTCATTTCTTAGAATAGTCATTTCCGTATATATAGAAATTTCTGATAATTTGTTTTGCAACACAGGATGATAATTTTGTGTTAGCAAACTCAGAAATAACTGCAATTCTTCGAAGAAGATCGACACGAGTTCTCAATTTGCTATAATTGGCAAAACAATCTTGGAATTCGCTGTTACCTTATTATAAGAGTATCAAGCGTTCCTTTGAGAATCGCACGTAATTTATCAACATAGCGCAATACAATTTTCGCCAAAGAATTTTCTTCTTATAATTAGTACTTAATTAAAAATAAAAACAATACTCATCGTAAAAGACGTATATTTTAATTAGATGCATATTATACCTAATTATATTATATTTGTATTATATTATATTTGTATATTATATTGTATTGTATATTATATCTAATAATATTATATTTTATCAAATTAATAAAAAATAAGAAAAATTACGAATTTAAAATATTATGCTGGATTATTATAATATTCTGTATATTAAAAACAATTTTTTCTCTCATCGTGAATAATTGCGAGATTAATATAACTGCAATTAGTATAATGAATCTGATCTTAGTATAATGAATTTTTAAATATAATTTTTAAATATATTTTAAATATAATTTTAATAACTGTAAAATGGATATTGTTTTTTTAACGACTAAAAATCTCAAGATATCGCGCGACATCGCATTTAATTTCCTGTCACAATTATGTCCGATTGGCATTAACTGGTAATGAGATATTCACAAAGTTGATTAAATCATTTTGATTAACGAGTCTTCCTAACGAACTTTACATGAAATATATACCGAGATGAAAATTCCTTATAATTGATACCTTCAACTACCGTTTATTATTGTGTAAAAGGTAGGAATAAAGACAGCTTTTATCACTGATATTACGCTTGCTTTTCTCAAGTTTCATCGATCGCAGGATACCTCCTTCAGCACGATCGCAATGACGTGGAAAAATTGGAGTTCCGCAAACGAATAATATTACGTTCGCAGACAATTTTCCACTTTGCCGCCATGTAAAGAAACGAAGTGAAATGGACGCGCAAAAGAATAAAGTCACGACGAATAATGAAAAATAAATTCCCCCTGTCATTCCTCTTGAGTGAAATTTCATGAGGCATAAGTGACGTATATGAATGATATCTATTATTTATCCGAGGCTTTATTATTTATCCAAGAATTACCGTTAGTTTTTTTGTCATAATGACATCACAAGAATTTCAATACTACGTTACAATATTGCTTAATGATTAGATCATTTTTTTCAAGAAAATTTAATTGTAGATTTAATTAATTAAATAAAAAGTATAGAGTTTAATCCAAAGAATATAATAAAAAATTTATAAGTTACGTGAAAAATCAGTAATGATCGTTTTCATGTTAAGTATCTTTATTAATTCTTCGCGAATCAACAAACTACCGCATGTCATTGATGATAAGATCATCTCTTGCACGTGAATACCGCACGATTGTAAAATACAATCATTCAGATTAATTAAGTGGAATATCGCATTCACTTGGTGCAATGAAAATATCAATAATTTCTTTGCGTAATTTAATTATGAACGCTGTACTTAATTATAAATAATATACTCGTATGCTCTCAATTATAATGTTTATTATATTAATATCCAAATTATAAGAGATTGTAGAGATAACAAGAAAACAATTATTAAAATCATAAACAGTTGGTAATAATTATAATAAATAAATGAAAATATGGAAAAACATTTTTTCCTCTGATTATCCTGATTGCATTAAATGCTAATATCTCTTTTCTGTATATGTTAATTAATTAAATATAAATTGTATAAAATTTGTATAAAACTTTTAATTAATTATAACTTTGTTATGTGTACGTTAGAATAGAATTCTGTTTCCTCTAAATTTAATATATCATTAGACTTAAAATCAATGTCTTCTGGTTTATAATCAACGACAATAAAATTTTCTACATGTGATAGAATCGCCGCGGTGTGGAGAGGATGTAAATAAATGCTACCGCATTTTTCTTAAAAATAATATTAGCGTTTTTTCGATACGCGCTTTCAAGTGATTAGTATACGTCATAGACTGTCCGCGCACACTGATGCATGCAAACAGATGTTCTCTCCCGTTATGACTTTTATAAAAGAAGTTCGCAGCCTCGAAAATCCATATCCAACGAAGATAACAAGACTGATTTGCATTTAGAGTATCTAAAAAAATCAGTCCTGCTACTTTGATGCGTGTCTCTATTTCAACTATCTGTCCAAATTTGCTCTTTTCCAATGAACGCACTTCACGCATTGTGCTGTATCAACATTAGAAATAGATTTGCGTATGTTACGACTAGTATTGAAAGTCTTTCAGTTACATATACTTGTTAAATATAATCATGTTAAACTTTATTGTTAGATAAAAGAATTTATAGATACATGGAAAAAACGATTTTTTTGAAGTATTTAAAAATTGAACTAATAGATCTGAAAATAATTTTATTGGACTAGTAAAATAATTATGTCGAAATTTCAAGTATAAATATTGCAAAAGTTTTAATATTTTAGTAATTTGAATATTTTATATAATTATTTTTATGGTTCAAATTATTTTTAAATCTACATTCAGCTAAATTTTCAGAGTAGACAAACGGGAAGTAAAGTACCATTTTTAGCATTTTTTGCTCTAAAATAAAGAATATTTAACTCAGATCGTGCTGCTATTTATTGAAACTAGAGATCTTTAACTACAAAAGGCATGTAAAAAGTATGCATATATAATCTTCATTAAAAAGATATTATTTTGCGAAAATCATTCGGCTCTTCTTATCCCGTAAGCAGGGCAAGAAATTCCACATAATGGATAAAAAGTGCAATGTCCAATACTTCTCAAGTTTGGACTATTCTAAGAGATCAAAATAATAAACTTATTAGAGTTTTTTTATTATAAAGTATCTACATTAAGTGGGTTTTGATTAAGTAATAAAGTTGGAACAATAAAAATGGAATAAAAGATACAATAAAATTAAAATATCAATTTTATAATATAAATAGTAAAATATAAGATTATTTTTAATAAAAATACAATTAAAAGTCTTTCGGTAATTATTTAGAATGTGGCTTTCATCTCTGATTTCGATAAAATTAGGCTCATTCGACGCGTTTTTGCGTCGCTACACTTCACTTTGACACATTTCCCAACCTGAATAGGTCAACTTTAACGCTTAATATCACAGTTCATAGGATCCAACGTTTTTTCTTTTGTTTCAAACGTACAAAAATGGAGGCCGCATTCTGAATAATTAGTCTCTCTGTGTAAAAAACACTATTAATGCTGATTCTATAATGAGTCGATAGTTGGAAGTCTTAATCTTAATCGATAAAGTTAGTCAATCAGCATAAGTCAGTTATTAGTCAACTTTGCTGATAAGACTTAGGATTACCGACTTATTGTAGAATCAACATTAAGGATGATAAGAGCATCCTTGATATTTTTTATCTCAACAATACAAGTAAATTTTGCGGCATTGTTATTAAAAAAGTATAATAATAATAGTAAAGTATAATAAAAATATAGAAATGATCGTTTTAGTAATCACACTATTAAAACAATAGAATAAGATTAATAAATACATTTAATCTATCTAGTTGCACAAATGATTCCTTCAGACCAAAATAACGTACTATAACGCTAATATTTTATTTTTGGCTCTCAAATGCGCGGGCACGTCCATGTAAGCTTTCTGACAGTTACCAACAAACAGTTACTGACAACAAATGGTGTAAAGTAAGATTTCCACTTTTAGTTGATGAATGATATAGCGGAATTTTGTAATTAGTGCGTTATTATAAGAAAGAAGGGGTGGATCTTTTTTCCTGGAGATTCCTTTATTCCCCGGTCTACCTTTCAATAAAATTATCCTTTCTGTTTGTAAACCTACATTAATTCCACTTAGATTAATGATAATTTAATGATAATGTACATTAATGATAATGTAGATTAATGATAGTGATAATTTCACAATATCCATATTACCACACTATAACATATCACAATATAGAATAATATTATTTTATATTTCTTTATATATTTTAATTTCAAATTTCTACATATGTCCTACAAAATGATACATAAGTATCATCTTTGTTGAAATTTATCATTTGTATATACATTGTCGAGTTATTCATGTCTTCAGTTATTGTATTTCACGCTTCCACGCTAGCAAAATTCGGATTCGTCGACCGAATAGATCAGCGGGTGTGCACAGGAAGCGTGATGACCGCATGCTGGATTTTGCCACAAGTATTGGAGAATGTCAAAATTGTTCATGTGGTTAAACTCAACGGAACCAACGCCATACTATCCGTTATCGTTATCCGAGAATGAATGATACGAGTCATTGGTCGGTGGGTAGTTTTAGGAAATCGACGACGACATTTGATTTACACGCTCGGCGAAAATCCGGAAATATCCAAGGGAAAAATGCCGTATCGAAACATCGAAATAAACGAACGGAATTTTACTTTTTACTTTTATATGAAAATCAATGAATGCAGAATGCAAGTTTATTTCGAAAAACTATTCAACCGAGATTTATTTCACTCGCTCTTGATATCGTGGCTCGCAATAATTTGGATTTTATACGAGAAAAATAGGCAGAGAAAAAATTTTGATATATTCTGTTATTGATCTAAATTAATTGTTAAAACTTGCCATATTCACAATTATTGCAGTTAAAATGTTACAATTTATATTCTGCTATTAAATGTAAATTTAAAAATAAATTTTTCCAATTTTAGAAAAATAATGTAGAATAAAAAATTTTAATTTATAATTTTAATAATTTCATTCTTTCTCTCTTTTTAATGAATCATTTATATTATATTACATATTTACATGCACTAATGCACTTGTTAATTCATAAAATTGTAATTTCCGTGAAGTCAACGGGTATATATACATATATCGGCGTACGATTTTTCATTTATCTGACACACACGCTTTTATGAAACAGCGCAGCTCGGCAGAGCTCGAATTACGAGAATTTTTAATTAAGTGCAAGCATTGTTCCGTTGTTGTTGCGGCATAATAATGTCGAGTAAGATGTTTCATTAAACGCTTGATAGTCGCTTACATCAATCACGTTGTTGACTGCATTCGGATGTCAATCTCGCGAGTTTTCTCGTGCGAAGTATCGGCGCATATACGTATACATGCAAATCTACATTCCTACGTCACTCTCGCGAGTTTTCTCGCGGGAAATACATTGGTGCGTATATGGCAAGCACATCGCATGCGAACAATCAGTATACATATGTACTCATACATTTAGCAGCTACAGCTGCTCTCTCGCATGGCAAAATCTGTCGACAAAAATTCCCTCTGAAATTTCGCTCAGATTCGAGAGGAGCCCGTTTCAAATCGATACGATATCTGCCGTCAAACTTCTCGCTGATCGCGTTATCGCAACTAACTACGAGTGACGAATATCGTATCGATTTCACGATGTAAATTCAATCGATTCACACAGGTGATATGGGATCAAAGAAAATACAGGCAATAAATACAGGCATGTTATAAAATATTTGCGTTTTATGCGGCGCAAACGGCTAGCGGGCGTATATATAAAAAAAAAATAGAGAAAAAACGAAAAAAATTGCTAGATGTACGTATTCGCCGAGTATCCGGCTTAAAATGGATACGGCTGTTGCATACAAAAGTGAAAGAGCATTTTAAATTCGCAAGCGCGCTTTTATCGCTATCGAAGCAGCCCTTTCCGGCCGACCGTGTTATCTGTTGAACTCTTTGCCGGCTTCTATGCTCGACATACACATGTGAAAATTACGTTTTGTTACAACAGCGTTGAAGTATATCGGAAAATCGTAAGTCAATGTCTTTTGATCTTCTGTCAACCTTTGATGCTATAATATGAATTTCAAATGTTACATGAGATCTAATATCTTTTCACATAGGCCGACATATACAAAAATTTTGTCAAATATTATATTTTTACACGAAAAGAGTAATTTTGTTAAAATACTACTCTCTAAAACTTCTCGAAATATTCTAAAGAGTGAAATCTTACTCTAAAAGATTGAAAATTGAGTCACTTTTTTTCAAGACTGACTCAATTTCCACCCTTTAGAGTGAGATTTCACTCCAAAGAATTTAAAAAATAAAAATGTAGCTAGATACGCATAAGTCTGAAAATAATTTTGTTGAACTATCAAAATTATTATGTTTAGGACGCTCAAGTTAATTGCTAGAATATCATAATATTTTGCAGCATTGTTCATAAACTTCCAACATAATCATTTTATTTCTTACATAATTAAATATTTCAATGTGTGATCCAATAAAATTTTACACTGTACCTGAATAGATAGATTCTTCAAGAAAATCATTTTATCCTATGGTTTTGCATAATAAAAATAAAAGATCGAGGATTCAAAAGGGACAAAATTTTTTTTAATCTCATTTAGGTAAGCAAGAAGTATAACAGTATATTTTAATATAACTTTACTTGGAAGTCTGAGTAATATAATTTTAGAAGCGACATATAAATTCTTTTTTAGTATAATTTCTTAAATAATTCACACAGTTAATTCGCCGCTTTTTAGATTTTTAATAAAATATTATATATATTTCTCTTTACTTTTCGTTTCCTTATACTCTTTTTTTAATAAAATAGATTGTCATGTAAAGTGAAGCATAACGTAAAGATTTAAATTCGCACTATTACAACATATAATATAATAAAGACATTATGCAATTTTAGATAATATTATAGGATAAATGCGTTTACAGCGTTATCCTAGTCTCAATATTCTTGGATAAGTGTAACCGCTTGATGAGATATCGAGAATTGTCCACTCAACACTCACTTCGCGCATGTGACTATGACACACTTGTTTCACGCATGGCCAACATATATTCAAATGAAACGCAATGTCAAAATCCATGTCATGTCGATTATCAGCGGCGCGATGCGCGTATTCACGCCAAAATAAAATCTGATATACGCGATCTATAAACCAATTTGCATTATTACGTATACATACATACCGCGTTCGCGCGAAACGCGAAACATGACTTCTCTGCAGGCGGTGAGATTGCGGGATTGTGTTATCGCAACCGATGCCAAATCAGAAACAAATGCCTCAACTTGCAGGCCGACACGGACAATAACTGCAAATTAAAAGCGGTCGAATCAATCGCATCGCTCGATGCGATTGCGACAAGAAAATAGCTCGCAATTAGTTCTTAATACAATTCGCAACTTGTTAGAGCAGGTCTATTCTTTTTCGAAGAATATTCTGAACCGGTGAACACTATAGATACAATAAGTAAAACAAATACATATTGTTTCATTCCAATTCAGAGCAACTGTGTACACTAGTTCAGTACATTCTTCGAAAAAGAACAGATCTAATATATTTACCTCATAAGATTTTTGTTATAAAACTCAACCTCTTTCTTTTTATGTTGTATTTTTTAAACCATGCATCAGAAATTGATTACTTTGAGGAAGCGATAGATTACGAGTTGAAAATAAAACACGATATCTTTCAAAAAAAAATATTTTAGCAATTCCAGAAGTTACATAAAATTTCAGAAGTTACATAAAATATTTTAGGAGATTTCTATAGTCTATGACACAGATTTAAATTTGAGCTTTTTTTAACAAAGAAATGTCATTTGCAGGAACTTCTTCACTTCTATCTGCGAATGTATCATAATACCGTAATGAATCTTCAATGAAATTTCTGTTAAAATAAACTTTATTAATTCCAAGCTGAAGCTAATCAAGTTTAAATCCTTTTATTTCTAATACAATATAGAAATATAGACATAATTTAACTTTCCTGAGAGTTTATGTCAGCTGCGAAAAAGTCGATTGCAAATTACATATGCAATTTTGTTCACGTTTCATGCAGTTAATCCGTAACTAATCTCCGCAAATTTAAAACTCTCTTTCCTCATAATTACGGGAATTAAATCTGCACGGCGCAATTGCAGTGCGTGCTTGAAATTCAAATATTCTCATCGTGCTGAAATATTCATTAGCTATTCGAGGGCACATATATTCGCTTAGGCATAATCGATGATATCGTCTTATCATACTTTTATTATATTTTCTTTTTTGCAAGGGCACTCAACACATCGTAGCGTGTTGCCCTATCTCGATACATTATTCACGAGAGAGCTCGTTTGCATGCGAGATGTCGAACAAAATTTGTAAGATCGTAAGGAGGCCGGAAACTGCATCAGTGGGAACGAGGAGCTGCGTTATGGGAAATGTTGGACTCATCTTCTCGTAAATGTCAATCGATCCCATCTGCTATAATAAGCAACAGTAACTTTCTCAGAAGACGCGTGCAGAACTAACTCGATATAAAAGCAAAATTCTTCTCGAGTTTATCCTCGTTGCCGTTTTAAGCTCATATAACGCATATCCCCGACATCTCGCTTATGAATTTTACGAGCATCGATAAAATTCTCTATTTTAATCTCTTCTGTGTGTCGTGATCAGATTTTAATGGAGCAAACAGATGCGGAGTGCAAATAGCGGCAGTTAGATGAAACGAGGAAATGAAGATTTCTATATAACGATGATATATATCATCGAGCTTATAGTCTCAATTGTGCAATACAGAAGTTTAGTGGACAATTATTAGGAATAGATTGCACTAATTTATGGATTAACTACATAATTCTAGTTAGTTTAATTACACTAGTTTACAAGATATTCTGCAAGAACATATGAACATTGTTTCATAGGATAATTTTCGATGCTAAACTCGAATCTTAGAAATATTTCCATCAGATTTATTTGCTCGGATTTTTGAGATATAAAAAAAATGTTCTCAATGTATAATAAAGTTTTTATTGAAATTAAAAAACAAAAAATACTAAGTGTGTAATTTCTGTTTTTTTTTTACTTTTTTGACTTTCTGTTTCACGTTAATTGAAGCTATAATAAAGTATTAACAATAGTTGCCTAACATATTTTCGTTCCAATATCCCTGATATTTTTGAACTCTTGATATTTTTGAAATCCTGATGGAAACGTTTTATCTTGCTCATCACTTGTCGCATTCAAAGTATTCGGAAAAAATTATCTGTTATAATATTGTTTTGAAAATTGACTATTATATCTTAAAAAATCGATCTAAAGAATTTTTTCTGGTTTAATTCGAACTCAGTATCTCTCAAAAATATGTTTAAAAAGATTACTTTTCTTGCATTAAAAATGATTAAAAACTTGTAAACTAGTGTTATCTTTATAAAAATTGTAACGTTATGTATAATTTCTCTAATTTCATTAGAATTATTTTAATTCAACTTATTCTCGTAAAGCTCCAAGTAACTTGAAATACATGTAACATGTTATGTTATTACTTTTAATCTTTTTATTATATTTTTGCGGAATGGCATTTCCTCTCCTTGTAACGTAATTTTACGCTGGCTTCTCGTTTCCCTTTTTACCAAGTCTCGAAATAATCAAATAGACCAAATCATGATAAAATTACTGCTAGGCACAAATAGAAGCAGCGAGGGCAAAAAAGTTTTAACCAAAATGAAATTTAATTCCATTTTAGATAATGTAATCTCTCTCGAGTGAGCGTGCAACGTTTTTCTATTTCTCCTTTTAGCGATTCTATATCGATCATCATATAACCCGTTCTTGCTGTATACTGCAAGACTAGATAGTAGTAGACTAGCGAACGAGCGACGTCGTCATAAATCTCGCAACTAACATCCAACATTTCTATGTTATTCACCTGGTAGCCGGAATCGAACTCGCGGCGACCATAATCATAAATAAATCGCCGCCGTCGCTTTTATCGAAAGTCGCAACCCTCGCGCGGCGATTCTCAGCATGGGAACATAAATCGCGTCCGGAACGAAGCAACTGCCAGCCAATCCTACATATCCTGCTGCAGGAGATGCGGAAAGTAGCCGGAGAGATCGTATAAAAGAGGATGATATCGCGACAGTGATCTATGCATTGCCGTATGTAACGCTGTTCTAAATCAACAACTCGCAAAGGCCGCCTTCCGATAAGAATAAATACACTAGATATAAATCAAATTAAAATATTCGCGTGGTTTTCTGAAATTAAACGCTTCAATAGCGAAAAAGTAAACTTATATCAAAGTATTTATATACATAACATTTACAATATTTTTAATTGACTTAGAAACGATTCAATCATTACACACAGCGTAATCTAATATAGAAAATGTTCACTTAACGCGAGTTTAAATTTTATTAAAAATTGATATCTGTAAAGTGACTCAATAATGTATACAGAATATTTTGAAATATTCAATTTCGCAATATGTGAATTTTTCAATTTATTTTTAGAACAAACTCGAACTAGAATTATATCAAACTGTCAAAAACATGACATCATAAAAAGAGAAATTATTAAGAGAAACTTGACAACTTGTAATAGAATTGTTGAAGCTGAATTTAATCGATCTCGGTTAATGATATTCAAGAACGGTTGGGTCGGTATGTTTCGCTAATATAAATATTAGCTCTCTTTGCGATTATTCCGAATTAAGTGCAATCGATATTATTTGTCCCAAAATCTATAAATAATTCATAGTTGGGTGGATAACATACTTTAGAAGAGAGAATCGTGTAATCACAGAAAAAATTCAATCAACATCTTGTGTGCAATCAATAGAATCAAGAGGAAACTAGGATATTTTTACCAAAGTATGTAATAGAACCAGCAGTGAATTATTTATTACCAACTCTTTCGCTTTTAACCATCCTCCCACAATTTTAGATACTTTTCTCACTTATACAGAAACATATTCTAGTTTTCGATGTTCTTGTTAACACGCGTTTTAAAAAACAAATATAATTAATCAGAAGAAAATCGTGAAGTCGAAAGGAAGGTAATGCAAACTTAGTCTTTTCGTTTATTTTCCTACAGACATCGAAACCCACAAGAAAAATTTCTCGAAAATGCCTGAAAAATTCACAAACACCTAAAAGCTTCTAATAAAAATATCAAATTTTTTTTCTCTTAAAACAAATACTCATCTCTGAAAGTAATTTCACTCGAGTAGTATTCAATTCAATCACTAATTGTTGCTAGTCAGATTGATGTTAGTTCATTAGTCCTAATAGACTTTAATGGAAACCGCGAAAGCCTTGAAAATTGCAATCGCGTAGATTGACGATTCGCAATGCATTTGTGTATTAAATAAATGCGATGTAACAATGCAGTCTCTCTCATCGTAATCACGATGGTTTCGCATATGTATGCCATCACAATTTATGTAATTTCCAATTTTCGTGTCATCATTGCCATCGTTGTTTTATTGATGTCGTATTGATGCACAGTAAATTACGGATCGTAGGTACGCGCATTTACGTCGTATGTAATATCGCCTGCTGGGAAGTTTATTAACATCCAACACGTATGCTAGGATGCGTATACTCTGTCATCAGCTTTTGGAACGCCACGTGGATACATGCGACCTTTAATAACAAAGTAGTATAGGAACAAGATATGAGATTAACAATGACAAGTCGGTTAGCCACAAATTCGATGATCTGTAATGCGCTTAGTGTATCAAAGTTATGTGCATTAGTGAGATAACGCAAAGATTCAATTATAATCCATGTGATTTTTCTTGTACTAATCAAGCATTTGTGAGGCCGAATCAAATCGAATCGAATATTTGATATATTCGAAAAGGAATCAAATTGAATTTAAAATTTTCCCGAATTTATATTAAAATGAAGCAAATAAAATCGAATTCGAAATCGAATTATCGAAGATGCGAAATTATTTCGAACTTATTCAGTTTTGAATTTCTCAGATTCGGAAACGAATCGAATCGAATGCATTATGATTCGATTCAAATAATAAAAGAATTATAATAATAATAATGTATATAATAATATATATAATAATTATATATATAAAAATTATATGTGTACATAAAAATTTTAATTTTCCTGCGAATAGTTTACATTTAATTCGATTCGAGCAGGAAAATTAAAATTTTTTTAATACAAAAATCTGTAAGAAATATTGTTACCCTAAACATCTTTTATTGAAAAATAATTACAAATTAATATATAGTATTCTATACGATAATTTGACTTCTGAAAACACACTTAGTTGAACTTCCGACAATTCGATTACAACACAAATAGATGAGAACAAACAAAAGCACGTATATTTTATTTGAAGAGAATATATAATCACTTGGGAGCAGAGAATAACTGATTCTTTCGTTGATGCTAAGATATTTTCGCAATTTCCGATGCGATCGATACAGTGAGAAATACTCGATCGCCCAAGCACTATTTGTGATTCCCATCACGGCGCACGGTATCGGTTTCCATTTGTGATTCCCATCTAAACACGGATATAATATAAATCTCTTTCTCGCGCGTCCAGGCGGAAAGAATACGGTCGCGAACATGGCTGTTAATAAAAGTGCTCAGAATTAAAATTTAACTCTGCTGAGGAATTTAAATCTGGTAATTACCCGGATTCCAATTGATTGTCCGATTTTAAATCAAAACAACTGTATATGTAGAAATCGTTATGCGCGTTTTCTTACAGTTTATTGCGACACGTTTCACATATTCCGGACATGTGCGATAATTATACATTGTTTAACTTAATCTTGGTAATACACTTCGTATAAGATGCAATTTTCATTTCCAGATGTCGTGATTTCTTATTTTTGATAAAAATATATTTGTAAGTTTCAAGAAATCTTGTTAAATTGCACTTGCGTTGAAAAAAGATGATTATTTTGCGGGATATTAATGGAAGTGTTACAGTATGATCAAGTGAACATGCAATCGCATTCTGTAGTAAATTCGTTCCTGTTAAATCTTTAAGCTACTATACGCAAAAGCTTGCATAGTTATAGCATAGTTATAGTAACATTAGCGGTTAGCTATATCTACGTAATATCGTTATTGAAAGTTCCATGTAACATTGTTAATTTTTAATGTATGTGTTTTGTACTTTTTATCAATGCAATATTCTATCTTCCATTACGACGTAACAATATGCTTTCTAATGAAAGAGATATTGCAAACTCATTATTTTTAACTATATTAAATTATAAAAATTTTAATTTTCCTGCGAATAGTTTACATTTAATTCGAATAGGAAAATTAAAATTTTTTTAATACAAAAATCTGTAAGAAATATTGTTACCGTAAACATCTTTTATCGAAAAATAATTACAAATTAATATATAGTATTCTATACGATAATTTGACTTCTGAAAACATTTAGTTGAACTTCCGACAATTCGATTACAACACAAATAGATGAATAAAAGCATGTATATTTTATTTGAAGAGAATATATAATCACTTGGGAGCAGAGAATAACTGATTCTTTCGTGCTAATTTGATGCTAATATAATATCGTATCAACTGAAATATCTGTGTCATCTCTTTTTCCTGCGTAATATTTATTTTCAAAGATAAAATTCTGTATCATTTAGGCAATTCCTAAATTATTTGAATAAAGAACTCTGTTGAGAAAGTTGAAAGTAAAAGTTATTTTGTTTGAAATAATTAATAATTATAATTAATAATTAAAAATATTACTTCAAATAAATCTTATCTGCTATAATATTATAAGCATATTATTTTATTTCAAATAAAATGTTTTCAAATTTTTTGTTTGCTTATAACATGATAACAGATAAGCTCTAGGGAAAATATTTCCCTAATATCACGTAACAGGCTTCGTTATTTTTCGTTAATAATATTTCATGCCATATTAAGGCTGATCGAACAGGATCATGACTTTATATCATATCATAAAAAAATATACATATCAATGAAGTACCTATTCTAAGCGTGCATTTACCCGATAGCATTAGCATTAATCTAACTTGTCCGCTCGAGAGTATCCTCCAACCAGTCCGATGAATTCATCATGCATCATCGAACACAGCCGGACGTTCGGTCGCGCTAACGGAATTAATTAGCAAGCCAATAGCTGAAAAGCCGAAGCTCGGATCATTGCATAAAAGAGCCTTGAGGACGAGAATCGAGAAATTAAATCCTGTTTCTCACTAGGATAACTCGTGCGACAGTTTAATTAAGTCTCATCGAAACAATTCAAATTTTTAATCTTATCTAAAAAAATAACTGGCAGGTAATGGAGTAAATATTTAATTCTTTAAAATCCTTAAAATACATTTGATACACGCAATACTTTATTAAAATTGCTTAACTAAGCACCAAGACTTGCTTTGATAAAAAATGACTTTCTTCCCATAAAATTATTTAATATAAATTAAATTTAATATAAATAATTATAAATCAATTTATTCTTTTGACTTATAAAAGAAATTCCACTAAAAATTAAAAATAAATAAAATTTATTTTATTATTCATTTTATTATTAGATGTTGTCGCTGTTATATTGACTGATCCTTGTGAAAAATACTAGTTACGAGCTCACAATTGCTCGGATAAAATTTAATTAACGTAATTGTGTCGTTAAAGCTTATCGTAGCCGTCACGAACATCCTTCCGCGCCACTGGCACGAAGACACAGAAACGCGCATAGTCGCAGATAAATTTACGCAAATGTTTGCCCCGATTAGTTGAGAAAATGCACTAATTTGCCGAGCTGTTGCCGTGGAGGTCCATTTAATTCTGTTAACTTGGCAGCCATCGAAAAGGACCTACTTTCGCAAAGTGACGATTTGTAGACTGCACAAAGATTTGTGCTTCATAGAATTCGCCATGTATATCATAAATAATCAATACAAATTGGTAGTTCAATATATCACTATCAGGACTACTTTCGAATAGGCGATGCGATCGAAAGAAACTTGGACGAAATTACACCACTATCCTCCCATTCTGCTAAACTTTTTATCTTAAAGAATTGTTACTTAAGGTTACACTACAGTTTTCTCTAGCGGAATCTATAAATGTTTGCACCTATCCAATAACATAAATATTCAACAATATTACAAAGAAATACAACAAAAAATTTGTTATCATTAATTCCTTTAAAAAGGATTTAAGCAAAAAATAACTACGGCATAATAAATGTATAATAAATACGCACGAAATATTTAAAACTGTTGAACAATTGTAGCTGTGCGATATAGATAAGCTTACTGAATATATGCTATTGATAAGTTTACAAAAATGTTTAATAACATGCATAGAGAAAAAATATTTACACTCAGAGAAAAATGTTTTGTATTTGTAATTATAATTACATATTACTATAATTATGCTTATTACTGTTATAATAATATAATAATAATAATAATAACAGTATCTATGTATTTAATTCTAGCAGCAACAAATGTATTGGCAATCTAAAATGACTATAATTATAGTTATAATTATAGTTATAACTATAAAATAGTTGAAATTACTATAAAAATGATTCAAGTGACTATAATTTTATAGTTATATTTTGGCACAATCAAACTATAATTATAGTCATTTTAGATTGCCAACTATATACATTTGTTGCTAGAATTATATACATAGTTACTGTTATTATTATAGCAGTAATAATCATAATTATAATAATATATAATATATAATTATAATAATATATAATTATAGTTATAAATACAAAACATTTTTCTCTCAGTGTACATGTGAGCAATATAAAAGCAAATAATTCGAGAAAAAAAAAACAGATTTTTCTTCCTCACACTATAAAGAAATAAAGTCTTAATGAAATACTATGTTATTTTTATGCAACTTTGTATATAAACATCAAAGTCAAAATTACGAAGCTTTTTTTTAGATTTCTGTAGTAATTTAAGAAAACGGTTTCAACGAATCGTATTTGATAATAAGATTCATCGTAAATGTGTCAAATTTTCAATTAAAATCCTAAACTTTAAACGGATAATCATCAACTATCTTATAACTGTCGTCATTAATCTAGGCAATATTCCATTTCATGTGCAGCTGCCGACATTCACGGCTCATTGTTACAATCCGTAACATGCGAAACAGCAAACAATCAAGAGAGATAAATTTGGTAGATACTTGTACAGACAATCCTTGTACAATACTTGTACAGACAATTGTATTTAAGCAATGATGCATAATAAAATAAAATATAAGATATACTGATTATATAACGAAAGAATTAATATATTCTCTCGAGATTCTGTTTAATCAGAATAAAAGTATTTATATTTGCCATATTTTCGAAAAAAATTTAAAAATACTTATTTGACACGCAATAGGTGATCGTAAACGGTTGGACGTTTTCATATAATTGGATCACGTAAGTTCGAAGAAACGAACTCTCTCACATCAATTCGGAAGTTCGAAAAGAAGTACGATATAGAAAATATCGACAGTGATTTATTTTTCGCGAATATTGTATTTCAGACTAGCAAGAATATCTTTGCGCGCACTGAATAAAAATTGGTTAAATTAAACTGAAATATAATAATAATTAGAGTGTTTGGTGAAATATAAACGATCCATAATTTGGATTAAAATAACCAGATAAATTTAATTGCACATTTTGATTACGATAATCAGATACATTTAGTTACATAGATTCTGGTAAAAATAATAAAACTTTTTTGTTAAAATAGTATTTTAACAAGTATATAGTATTTGTTAAAAAAGTATTTAATAATAATCAGAAATTCTAAACAGAATTTCTAATTATACTTCGGTTTTTTAACAAATGATTTTGTTATTTTTAAAATTTATGC
>NW_012130066.1:3739624-3748434 GCF_000143395.1 Atta cephalotes
TATGCAATAAATTCTGTTTAGAATTTCTGATTATTTCCCACTACTCTTTCAACCATACATTAAACCAATTAGCTTTTTTTCCCTGTAATCAGTCATAATAACTAAATACTTGAATGTTATTCCTTAATTTTAACCGATATCAATATCCCAATTTTGGAACTCTTAACGATAGCATATCATTACATTGTCATTGAACAGGTATTAAATACGGTAAAATTTATGAACTGCAACCAAAATATTTGATTGCAATAATCAGAAATTCTATTTTACTTTCATCATTACTTTCACACTAAAATTTACAAGTTGTTAATTCAACCATGATTGTTTTTTCTTCATGTATGTCATATTGTTCAACTAACATTTAATTAATTAAGCTTAAATTGAAAAGATACATTCCACCGCCTCTTTTTTAAATTTAATAATTCTACATGAAAATAAAAATTTGTAAAATTTGATGTATTTTATCACATGCCTATAATATAGATAACTATGCTATTCGAGAATACCATTTCAACAAGGTATGCACGTTCATTTGGTACGACAGAAATGCATTTGGAAATATTCCACACGTTAAACGACGTCAACGATGACGGCACTAACCATTGCAATTCCGTACATCAGTACTTGTACTTGATAAACTTTGCGCGTCGAATGATACATGCATTATAATCGTTATAACATCAACAAACAAAAATTAACCATAATATTAACTGTTAAATTATTTTTGTTTATATTACGCGGAATTTTATTAAATTCCGATGAAATATTTTAACTGTAATCCAATATTATTTTATTGATCAGTTTACATTATTATTAACACGTTTTTAATAGCTCACAAAAATATTTCGTACACGTTAAAAGTATTGTACATCTAACAACGTAATTAAAATAGTTCTTAATTTCCGCGTCTATATTTGTTACATAATTTGTTGACAATGATAAGTAGATCAGCTTACGTGAAAATTTTCAAAATAATCGCTGTTGAAATAATCAAAGGCACGGGTACACAACGTAAAGAAAATTCGATCCGATATATATTTCACGAAGTGAATGGTTGTTGAAACAAAGTTATATTATGCCAGAGAATGTAGAGGATATTTTCGGATAACTATAGACTGTTAATGAAGTGCTTCCGTGCACTTAATACTTTTATTGCTCTAGTATTAAATTGCACACGTTTGTTTTTCATAGCACTCTGTGCGTCGGTGTCAAGTGTATTATGCGATCCTGTTAATCCGATCAATTTGAATAGAATGTCGCTAAGAGTTCTTGAAAAATTTTTGCTACGTAAATAAAAGACATTAACGGGAGCTTTTAAGCGAAATGTTAATTTGATGCAAGCGTGCAAATTAACGACGGGGAGGATACTGGCTTTCTTATTCTTTGTTTAACACATTACTCAAGCTAGGGATTAAGCAAACTGTATGATATGAATATGGAGATTATATGCGATTTATGGATACTCGGCGATTAAGCGAACATGTTTGTTGAGTAACTGTGCCCGATATAATCTGATTTTGCAAACACATAGCTTGTCCATAGAGAACAAAATAGTTAACGTACTCAAGAAAATGGCTGTTACCTGGAATAATGAAGTACCTTTTGTTTGTACTTAGATTATGTTTGGAATTGGTGTTAGGAAAATATGTTTTAAAGAGCATATTCAATTTGTCCTAAAGTTCGGTAATAAACTCTCTGCCCGCATGTATCTGAGAGAAAACGTTTTATTCTTTTATATATATATGTAATATAAGATAAGGCATTAATGTGCAAAGAGATTATAAATAAAATCGATAACAGGAAGGGAGACATGTTTGCAAAGCTACGGTCTCAGATTATATTGGGCGCAAGAAAATGACTAACTTAATTGGAAAAAATAAATGTGAGGATTGATCATCGACGCAAACGGAAATTTTCGACCATGATCCAATTCAAGCCCTTGAATCAAGTTGGGTCGAGCCAACTTTGAGAGATGACGTGGCTCGTTTGCTAGCGTTGACAGAACGTTGCGCTTTGTAGTGCATGAGAGGGACGCGATAGATATGGACGCCGAACGACAGATACGCCACGGCGATGGGGGGGTAAAAGACGAGAAAGCAAGCACACATAACAGGCAGTGCCGTTGATAGTAACAGCACTGTTTGCGCGCCGATAAAAGCGGCATAGGACCGCGAAGAAGGCGAGAGCGAACCTAGCGTCTATTTTATAGTTTTAATTAATATCGCTTGCTTTTTCTTCTTTAACCTCGGGACGCAGCTGCACGGCATGTTGCCTTAAATCATAAAAAGAAACAAAAAATATCAAGAATATACATTCTATCCATTAGTATAATAAAAAGTGTCTTCGTGCACTCTGTTTGCAAATGTTTTTAAGTTATAATTTTCTAAAATTGTTGGAAATATTTGAATAAATGATCAGTATAAAAATAGACGAATATTCGAATAAGTTATCATTTTTTATGTTATATACTTAAAGGTTTTAAGAATATAATTATTTCCTCGCATAATATTCTTCTTCTTCCATTTAATTGAATTATTTCTCACATAATGCAAGCTTTTGTTTGTAAAGCACTGAGTTTTGTTCTTCCTTCCAATTTGATAGAGACCAATCAAGGGTGGTTTTGTAAAAATTTTCAATATTATTTTACGTGAGGTCATGCAAAATTTTCTGGTGTTGACCGACTCGGAAAAGTTTAAAAGAATTAATTAATATTATCTTTTGTGCATTTTTGCATCAAATTTCATAATTAAAGTTAGATAGTTAAATTAAAATTAGATCGGATATTCTGTGATGTTCTAACAAACAATTTTTCGCAAAAAAATTAAATGAAAAGAATGCATTTTAGTAATTCGTTTTTCTAAGAGTCTTTTTATACATTTATTAAACATTTATCTGTATCGACTTCCTTTTTTTTACATAATCTTTTCTGTAATTATTGAAAATTGTATTTAGATTAAAATTTTCTAACTCTGCAATCCTAACTAATTTCGAATATTCGCATTTTTTAAAATTAATATTAATTTATAAATTAAATTGCTTACATTTTTGATATTAAAAAAAGTAGTTACATCATAATTAAATTATATCATAATTCTTTAAAATTCTTAAGAACATCAACTAAATATATTCATGAAAGTTATTATTGACGCTTTTCTATAGTACAGCTAGAGGTCTTTCATAAAAAATATTTATTTGTGAAACATGAAAAATGCAATATTGGCCATATCAAAAAACCTTTGAAGAACAGTCTCAATACTTGTTATAAGCCAAAAAGCAGAGAAAAGTTGAAATATCGAAAAATAGAGATATTGGATAAATTGCTGACTTTGACATATCTTTGACGTTTTTCGTTCACTGATGAAGCGTCACAGTTATTACAAAGATACAAAAGCGTGCGTCATCGGACTAGTGATCCCATTCATTCATCAATATCAGAGAAATTTCTTCAGATATAATAACAATTGAAATTGACATTTTTTGATATTCAATTTTCTCAATGTGAAGAAATGTAATTTTGAAATTGGCTTTAGTTAACTTTAGTATCTATAATTTTATTCGAATCTTTTATTCGACGTTCACAGCTATTCTTTGTTTGACTGGAAAAACAGGATTTCTCTCGAATGCGCCAATAAATATGAAATAGAAATAGAATAGAATAGAAATTTTTACAATTTCGAACACCTACTCGATGACTTTCGAAATTCAATCTTGTTGTACACGAAGATGAAAGATAATAGAATGAAAGATAATATAAAATATAAAAATATCTCAGAAAAGAAACTAAATAATCTTTCTTCTGTAATTTTATGAACGTTTAGGCTTTTCTGTCTATGCTTTGCTATCCTTTCCTTTTTAATTAAAAATAATATTTTCGAATATGTCTTAATGAAATTCAAGAATTCAGTATATTGCAATTGTGCTTACACTTGGAAACAGTCAACCTTTAGCGGAATTTGCCGGAATTTAATTACGCGAAATATCAAGGAAAGTCTTTGTAGCGCATACATATTGAAACTCGCGAATAATTACACCTGTCTTCTATTCTCATCGCTCTCGTTATCGTTTGTATAATGAAGCAATTTCAAACACGTTTGTATAAACCCACAGCAATGAAATACGATCACCAGATACTACTATTGCCTACGAGAGAATTTAAAAAGTAATTCTTAAATATTTATGGTACTAAAATTAACGTCCTCTATGATATTGATGAAGAGATTAAGCAAAGAATAATTGAACTGATATATATTTTACATTGAGTCTGGTATCTGTTAAAATAGACACATTTGCTAAACGACATCAATGACCATGAATATCGCTTTTGTATTTTTATCTTTTGTATCGCTCCTATGTTACGAGTAACGCAGTTAGTCTCTCTTGATAGAATACCAAAAACCATCTGTGACGCTATCCATCTATTATCGCTTGTACGAACTTGCTTGCTAGATTTCATATTCATCGCGCGATGTTATATTTGCGAGAAATATGTGGGTGATATTTAGAGCCTCTTCCAACTTCGATTAACACTAATCAATGGTTAACTCAATTATCAGAATTGCCAATGCGAGAACTAAACATAATTTATTTCAGAAGAGGAAGAGAGAGAAAAGACGTTTTGATATATAATATTAAATTGCTGTTGATACTTCTGCGAGTTGATTAATTTTTCAAAATTCGATAATTTATCAATTTTATTGATATATCATTATAAAATCATTTAATAATACTGCGTTGTTACAAAATATTTAATAATAACATATTGATGTTGGATGTTTTGATTGGTTAGCAGATATGAAATCATCTCAAATGATAAAATATCTGTGTTCAGATTAATATGATAATGCGAAGAAAATTGATATATGATCTCGTAGAGTAACATAAAAATAACTCAAGATATTAAAAAGAGTGTAATATATATATAGTTAATTTTTCTGAACGTGACTCTATATAAATGCAAATGAGTACGCTGTAAAAAGATAAATACAAGACTGCTGTTACTTTTAGTAATTTACAATGATACATAGAAATATTATGTTATGTCTAAAAATGTGAAACAAAAATCGCGTATAATACATTTTTAAAATTAAATCTAAAGATAGCATATTTTTTTACTTCAATACATCAATCAATACGAAATTTGAATAAAATAACTTCATATAATAATTAAAACGTTTTAATAATTGCTCGATCACATAGTAGGTTTAACTTTATCGAAGAATAAATTCTAGCTAAGACTTGAGCACAATTTAATAGTTGCAGTTCATGTTTGGAGAATGCCAGAAACCACAGAGGACTTCGATGTGACCAATACGCCAGGTAGCCCTACAGAAATTGGCACAGCCAATGTCCTTAGCAATTCTACTAAAATCGATTTGACCAATACCGCAGTGGTGCTATTGGCAAACCTATTGCATACGATTTGATGAGCTGCTTTCACGAATGCTTTATATAGCGATTTGTCATTATTTCAATACCTCGTTTAATCAGACTACTAATTTCATTAGCTTCTGCATTGCTTAGTTTCTCGTTTCCACGGGAAACATTTCTCCTGTAAAATACACTGAAATACGACATCGCATGCTAAAGATCATCAACGCCCTTACGATGTCTTGGAAGACTAAATAAGGGGGCAGACTCGTTAAATTAACGATTGTTGAGAATGTAAGATAAATTGCTATGGTGTAAAAGGAATAATTAGTTAGATAGATAATATTTCTTGAAACTGTAGTAGAAGAGAAAGATATATATAATTTTAACATATAATACATATATATAAAAGCATTAATTACATTAAAATTAGAATTGAAATGTCAACGTTCCAAATTTTATTTAAAAAATTTAATTTATATTTTATTTATTTATTTTCATTTATATTTTACGAAGTTGATTAGTTATAAAAACTAATATTACATAGAATTTTTAAGATCAATTATTGCAAATAATATAATTTAAATTAATTACAAGTTATAACAATTTATAATTAATTTAAATTATAATAGAAATCGTGGATAATAGAATCTGTCACAACAGAAGAGTACGTGATAATATCTATGTCGATGATTTGTTTTTCTTCACGAGATATATATTGTTTCACAACACGAATAAAACCAAGTAGTTTGCTAATTTTGTCGTGATAAAATAAAGTAACTTGCTGGCGTAGAAATTCAGCAGTCGTCATTGAAAAGAATATGACGACGTCATATTTTTTTAAATATCTACGTGACGATGAAAGAACTGAATTAAATAAAAAATACGTGATAAAGTAAGTAAAACGTGCCAAATATTCTGACATTATCGATCATTTTGAATCATTCTCTTTTGATTCATTTAATGAAAACAAGAAAATATGAGAGAAACATTCATATTTTAATATCTAAATTCATATAAAATTAATGATTTTAGTTTTAACGATACGATTTTCGAGACTATATTGGAAATTAATTTTTTTTTTAGCTAAAGTATCAAAATACTAATATTTTTAGAATTATATAAGTAAAAAAGTTTTCGAGAGTTACGCACTTTAATTAACTAAGTGAACTGAATTTTATCGTTCATTTAATATGAATACTTTTCGAAACTTATTTAAAAAATTCAGTTAAGTACCAAGATTTAATTTAGATATAAGTTTTTCTTTCTCAAATGCTAAAAATAAGATTTTATATTCTCTTAAATAACTCTAAAAGGTTAACATTAAAAATGATAAAAATATATATAACAAGCCAATGAATAACTTTTACATTATAAATTATCATAATATCCATGATTTAATATCGCCATCTGATATATTTTCACAACTTATAGCTTATATTATCATAAAATTAACTTCTTAAGAAGATTACGGGGAATTATAATTAGGCAAGAACTTCATCGTCTCAAGATAGAATATCTTTTTTCAATATCTCTTTCCCTTTCTCATTTTCCTTCTTTATTTTTCTTACTTATTTATTAATCCCTATTTTATTTATTAATGTTACTTTTGATAAGAAATGAAATTCGTTCTTAATAAAAATTCGTAATAACACACAAATAGTGAATAATAACAATAATAATAATAATAATAATAATAATAATAATAATAATAATAATAATAATAATAATAATCAATATTATCCGCGTAAACAATTATGTATTCAGACTAAAAAAGTTTCTATTTTCTCGCGCGATCCATTCCGCGTTTGTTTAATTATTTATATATTCGATATATATTCGATGAAGTAAACGAATTTTATCCTAACTTCTCGATTTATATTCCATGATAATTACATTCACTCTACAAAATAACCCCTATCTTCCTTTGCAATTTAATTCCATTATTTAATGCGATTATTCTACTAAAATTGTTTCGAAATTTAATTATCAAGATACTCATTTGAATACTAATTTAAAAATATCATCTAATTAGATGTTAATACAGAGAAAAAGTTGATTCGGTTAAAAAAAATATTTCTTTGCTAAATGGTTAAAGAAAAAATTTCTTTGATTTTAAATATTATTTTTTTAAGTAAAAAAAATTTATCTGATTTAAAGAAATTATGTTTAAATCCAAGAAATGACATTCAAATCATGATTTTTTTCTTTAAGAGTATAGCAAAAAAAACATTTCTTTAAATCGAAGCAACTTTTTCTCTGGATGTAACAGGAAAATTTTCTCAAAATTCAAGAAAGAAGATACTGCATTATGATAATATAAATCTTACGATACACTTTGAATAAAGCGCAGTTCTTATACGGTGACGTAGTGTAACACGCAAATAGTAACTGAGCCAAGAAAGAAAATTGGGTTCCTCAGCGTTCTGAAGATAACAAAAGGCGATTTATCGCCCTATACTGAACTATGTATATATCACTGGGTACATATCACTGGGGCAATATCAATTCCCAGTAGGTTTTCCATCACGTAAACTTTCACCGATCTGAATTAATTGAAATTAATCGCGATTTTAAAATTGCAGATTATCATAAAAAGTTCCTAAAATCTTATATATTTATAAAAATTATGTAAAATAAATATTGTTCTTTTTTGTTCTTCTCAGCAATAATAATAATATAACTTGCATAGATCTTTGCATAGATTAAAAAAGATTATTCTGTAACATTAATTTCATTCAGAGTTATTGTAGAATAAGCCTCTCTAAGTTTGTACTGATAATTAATATATTTAGAATTAGATAAAATTCAATTGTATGAATATAAAGATAAATTTATATATAATAAGAATCATATATCATATACTTATAAAAATTTCATGATATGTAAAAATCGTACATGGAAAGAATTTTTTCTTCTTTTCTAGAGCTTATCCTGAAAATATGATAGTTATGGGGTAATAAAGAATTTTATGTAAATCTCTTTCATTCACTAATAAAACTACAATAACATATAAAATAAGTTTGATTTAATTTTACTGGAGTGCTTGGTAAAAATCTTTAAAATTGTATTGAACCATTACTATGTTTTCAGGATAAATTTTAAGAGAAAATTCTTTTCGTGTAGTAGAAATATACTTAAACATTAAAAACATTTAAAAAATATATGAATGAATTTATAAAACAATAAAAATGATTAAAGTAGTAAAAAATAAAAAAATGCCGACATATAGATATTTGTATCACAATCGCAAATACAAATATACATATGGAAAAGTATTTTACAATAAATACATTTAGCAACGCAATACAAAGTGTAAAATTCTTAATTTAATAAGTCATTATCAGTATTATCAGTAAAATTCAGATATTGTAATTTTTTACGCACACAGTATAATTTATACTTTTTAAACTTTCTCTCTCTCTCTCTCTCTCTCTCTCTCT
>NW_012130066.1:3748530-3750247 GCF_000143395.1 Atta cephalotes
GTTTTACACATTTCAGGTCATTGAACAGTATCACAGTACAAATATTACTGTCATTTATTATGCTGCTTCACTAGATCTGCATTACTATGCTGACTTACTTGGCGATATTTCGTATCGTCGCGTTCGACGTGTATGCAATTGTAAGCTTGCACCTTGATGTCGAAGAGCGTATTATTCATACGCTTGAATCGGTATGAATATCCGTTACAGTTGTGCATATACAATTGACACATGCTCAAATTTCCGTAACCTGCGTAACGTGAAAGGTCAGGTAGAATTACATATAATACACGATTAATATATACAAGCAACTTATGAATAGATTATAAATTATAGAAATAAGTAATTGATCAATTTATTAGAGAGAAATAAAAGACATATTCGTTGAATGTGTTTAGTTAAATAGAAATTAATTATTAAAATTGTTATATAAATTATTGATTAAATATTGATTTATCTCTAATGCAATATTATACATACTTTTTACATGAATTGATTAAACTTAAATTTCTTTCAATTCTTTTAACATTACCTTTCTTGTTAACTATAATAGATTCTTAATAATACGTATCCAATAATAAAAAATTGCAAAATTAGTTAAAAATATAACCTTTCTTATTTCTCTCTATTTATGCTCGTCAATTTGAATACTATTTCCATCTGACATTTTCGCATAGGATAAACTGATTCAAAATCTGTCGAAGGTTTGATAGATGATTGGAATACTGAGAATTCTGAGCCTGTGTAAACATTGACTGATTCGGTCAATCGCGACTCTCCACTGCAAATTTGAGCAGCTCGCCGTCAGCACGGCGCCACGGAAACCGATTAATCGCTAGCGGCGTTAATGGATTTAACAGGTAAGAGCTGGTTATCATCTGGTTATCGGCCCCTGCGGCTGAAGGTTTAGTCACTCAGCTCTCGGCACTTGTATTTCGCCCAGCATCGACGAATATCGCCACGAAGAATATTATACCGAAAATTAACTATCATCGTATTTGGCGTCACCAAATTTGATGAGGAACAAATTCTTTGCAAATATGTTAATGATTCCCCGAAAAATATTTCTAATATGATTTCGAAAATAATTAATTCTTAATGCTATTGTCTATCTTACAATAAACAGAAAATTGACAATCGCAGTTTAATAAAAAATGTGACCAAAGCTTCATTGAAGAATAATCTCATATAATTTTAAATTTTTTAAATGAATTTTTTTAATTGTAAAAAAATGCGAGATAGATATTTATAATCTAAGTCCATCTTAAACGATCTATAATTTGCTGTAATAAAATTTGTATTAAAATAGAATTCTATCCTAAAATCTGATGTAAATTATAGAAGTGAGTTATGCATATACTAATATGCACATATATAATATAAACAATAAAATAAAAAAATTAATTAAAATATTAGAATATATCGAATATTTATTACATAGAATATTTATAAAAACATACACATGTGAAAATATACACGAATGTATAATACAAAGTTAATAATGGAATTCTCAAATTGTGTAGCAAATCTGTTTTTTTTATGAATTTTACATTTTTTATTCAATACGGATAACGTAATTAATTTTATATATATATATATATATATATATATATATATATATACTAATAACACACTAATTAAATTAAAGTTAAACTAATTACTAACTAAGTAGGTCGGTTTAGTTAAGTTATACTATAGTAAGTAAAATTAGTTTTCG
>NW_012130066.1:3750267-3764965 GCF_000143395.1 Atta cephalotes
TAATAACTAATAATATAGTATACTACTAGTGTAGACAATTATTNTTTTATTGTAATTATTATTTATTATATACGATACGTAATTAATTTATTATATATATATATATATATATATATATATATATATACGAATAACACACATTTAATAAGTTAAACATTCAACAATGGCGGTTTGTAAGTTATACATGAGAAAAATAGTTTTGCTAGTATAAATAGTTTTACTAAAGTATTTGAAAATTTAGTTAGAAACAGTTTTGAAAACAAGTTGGACCACTAAAATAATTACGTAGAACGCTTAAGCATTGATGATAATACTGCAAACAGTTATAACATTCCAACTAGTTTGAGCATCCTACATAATTATTTTGAAACAGAATTATTTTTACATCTTTAGCTAAATTTTTAGATATTTGAGTAAAATCATTTCCATACATGTTTAACGACTCTTATTTTTTCACAATGTATTACAAAAATAATAATATATAAATAAAATAATAAATAGAAATAAAATTTAAATAGTTTAATTTATCGAATAAAATTGGAATATATACTTTTCAGAAACACTGAGAAATAAGCTCATATAAACGTATAACGATAGTTGCGAATTCATCTAAAAACTTCGGATATTATTAAAAGAAATTCCACTCGTTCAGTTTTTGTTATTTTTCTTCTTGCTAATGTCTACGACAAATGTACACAATACGTAAAAAATCATATAGATTCACACAGAAGGATATATAAAGAAAAACACGAGAATCTATTAGACACATTTATGACCAGATTTGTATAAAATCCGAACTTGGTTTTGTATCTAACGCTCGTTTCTAATATTATCGGCAATCTGTAGAGAGATCGTTTGCATCATCTTTAAATTACACGAGAGGAAATGTTCGTAGTTGATATTTAATGGTTCCGTATAGTTTATGGTAATTGAGTGCATCACGCTGAGGAACTAAGTTTCACCGTAAATGATTTATCGGAGTATCGGAGTACCTCGGTTGAGATGTTAAACGGATTTCGGCGATCTTTCATTTTTCATTTTTCAATATAAAAAAGTGTTCTTAACGCGAAAAGATACGCAAATGACGGTCGCGCGTCAATAAAATTTTAAAATAAATGAGGTTTAAACTGTTTGCTGCATCGGCTCGCTCGTTTCAAGCTTCAAAGGGTTCAATGTTTCCACGAGTGTAGTTGCGTGCATGCACGCGCACGCTGCGGGAGTGTTTGTTAGCTTTTGCCGCGCGATTGAGATTAAACATGCAATTAAGCTTCTAACATTGGAAAACACGAACTATCGAACAGAGTGGAAAATTAATTTGTGATCAATCAAAACTCTTGTTAAAAATATTGATTGTTTATGATATCGTATTAAGTTTGTAATGTGTAAGTTTGTAATGTTACATAATTATTGCATAACAAAAATATTTGCGTATCTCTATGGAATAATTTTACACAAAAGAGAAAAATATCATTTTGTTCAGTATATAAATGTATATAAATAGAAATAAGAAAAATATAACTTGACAGACATATTCTTTGCAGTAATATTTTATATAAAACATGATCTCGCAAAATTACATATAAACATTTACATTAAACATAAGATTACATATGAACTTTTAACCGATGATGCATTTTACTAATTATATATTTTAATGAGAATGTGTAATTTCATTTTTTTTCAATCAGTAAAACTTATGAATCATAAACTTCACGTTCTAATTATCTTAATTATCGATGTTTTACGCTTTTGCAAAGAAAACGTTATTTTCGTTTGATTGAATTCTCTACTCTTTTTCATTTATTCTATCCTCTTGTTTTTTTCTCTTTAACGCCCCCGATCGGCCGATACGCAATACGCGCTATTGAGTCCTTCATTATTGATTACTCCTTGAACACGTTACATCATGGAGACTTATGTAATTGAAGGCGCAAGCGAGGGAGTGAGGTTCTTTTATGACGTTTCGAGTCTCAGTACGCGACTCGTGCAACAGCTTTTCAATAGGCTACCGTCATTTCGTGCGTCCGTTATCAATCGCTTTGTAATGTTCACCGCGGTGCAGGCTCTATCGTATCCACCAACTGTGAAATCAGCAACGGAACCCAAACCAGCTCAATAGCGACAGAATCGACGAAGATATCGGCCTCTCGGAAAAACAGCTAAGGTCGTTAAGAGAGAATCGAAAGACAAAGTCATCGATTGTATTTCATTCGATTTCATTCGAAACGGTTTTCAATAAGATATAGATATGTACCGATATTGTTTTCAAATCATATCTTATTTTATGAGCACCCTGCTATAAAAAATGAGTGAATAGAAATGGCACCGGAGAGAAAATTTATTTCTACGAAATTGAATATTTGAATGGAGAGATGAATTTAAAATCAATTAATTGAAACTTATTTCGGGAATTGTTAATACATAAATCGTGTTTGTGAAAGTTGCCTAGCAATTATATATAATATACCATGTATTATATTAAACTTTATTATTACTAAATTCATTTACATTGAAAAAAATTTATTAAATTTTAATAAATATTTGTTTGAATAATACTAATTAAATATATTTATTAAATATAAACATATATTTCTTTCGTAAATCCATTAATTTGATTTAAGTATCTTTTTTTATTGAATAAATATTTATTTGTAAGTCAATGTTTAATTAATACCATAAAAAAATATTTATTAAAATATAGTAATTTCTTTCAATGTATTGACTTAGAGTATAATCTATTGATATCACAATCTGCAGAATCTGTAAAAGATATCAAAATTAAGCTGAAGCAGATCATTGATCAAAGATATTCTCTATAGATCTTTATCATGGATTTATGGATTAAAGTCTTTAGAGATAGCCATGTCAGAGTAAAGCAATCAATACTGTTTATTGACGGCAAGCTATTAAGAAGCAGAATTAATCCTTCAGATGCCAAATATAAGCGGCTTAAGTGCAATGCATGTATAGTTTAACACGAAAAGATATCTTACTCTATCTGATATCTCTTCAAAAATTATATCTATCGAATATATAACTTCAAAATCTAAAATCTAAATCGCTTTCACGTAAAAAGAGCCACAAATTAAATCAAGACAGTTAATTATGAGTATCGAAATAATTAACTTTCGACGGGGCGCATCACGTTCACGATGAGTAAACGCAGTTAAGCGACAAACGCGAGGCATTATTCAGCATCCGTGTCAAGGATCACGAGACGATTTAACGGGATTCATCGTTCCGAACTATCCCTCGTAATCTCGCGCCAGTCGTCGTGCGCGCAATTTCAACGGACTTCGCAACGTTCTACATCCGTGATTCTATCCTTTGGGGCGGAAGCGATAGGGCTACATAAAGGAATTTCATGGCGATTAGCGAACAGTCGCTTCCGCGTCCAGCCGATGAAATTTCGCAATCTATGTGAAAGGAAGATAATTGCGGAAGCACTATCGTATAAATCTGGCAATCAGTTTGCGTGAAGTCCTCCACCTAAAACGTTGCACATACATACATGCATATCACATGGGACATTCTGGCATACAGATCGTTCGTTTACTATCCATTAAAATGCATTAGTTGATGCAGGAAAAGGGATTTAAAGTCAATAAGGCTAAACAAATCCTAGCAAAAGGCTGGAGCTATTATCGAAAATATACGTAAATTTATTCGAATTTACATAACGGAATTTGTATAGAGAAATTTATACTAATCGATCGCATTATAAATTCAAACTTGGCTTTTTAGAAATTCTTACAAAAAGATATATTTAGAGAGATTATAAATATTAAAAATATTGAAAATATCTTTTTTTAAATATTTTCCAAAATTTCCTTAATTTTGAATTTTTATTACCTCTTTAGAAATTGATAATCTTTAACTTGATTTAAATTTCAATATTAATCCTCTACCTGCAATTATATTTTTACTTTCTCATCTGTAGTTTTTTCTACTGTTCTAGGCTTTAGCACAAAAAAAATAGAAAAATTCAGGATTATCTTTCTCTATTACCAACTTCAAGATATTTTAGGACAAGGAATTGGATTCCGCCGACCTTTTTTATTTCAGAGAAATTTGAGATTGAAATTTCGTTTGTGCTAAAAAAAGATCCAGATTGCAGACGGAAGGTTAAATTTAGTTTATTCTTTTAGTAAAGGAAATATAAATCTAACTTAATTTTCTCTCTCGTATTTCTCATAAAATATAATTGCCTTTGATATATTTGCTTTAACTTTCTGTATCAATCATTTTTAATTCTGTATAACTTTAATCAAACAATAAAGAAACAATTCAATTTTGATCGATTCCTGCATCGTACTGCAAAATGTAAACGGAAGTTGTTCATTTTCTATAAGAGTTTACACGTTATTACTATCGTTCCTATCTCCCGCTCGATCGTTCCGGAAAGTAAATCGAATTTACAGCACGTAACACAGATACAATATGGATATTATTATTATGAAAATGCGATTTGTGCTGCAATGTCGTTATCTCGAGAAACTGCGACAGTGAATACGAGTAGAGTGTAAAACTATATGTATATCGCAATATTTAGATAAAGCACACGTGAACGTAGTTTCAGATGTGATTTTAATATGGTATGTAAGTATAGATAAAACGATGCGTTCGATATCATAAAATTTTATTAATTTACATTAATACACATTAATACACATAAATTTTATAATTTCATATTAACATTGTGCATACATTACATTAAAAAAATTAATAAATAACTAAAAATATATGCATATACAGAATATTGAATGCATTGAATATTGAATGCATTGAAAATATCGCATTTTTTAATATGCATAAAATTGTGAAATATAAATTAGATTCTGTCCTATTTCTGAATTCTTTGCCGTAAATTATTACGCGTAAATCATCTAAAATAGCTTTCAAATTAATATTTTATTCTGGAGATAATTATATTTTTAAGTTATATTTTTTAAGTTTTATTTTATTAAAATAATAATAGAATAAATTTAACCCTCTGTCTACAATCTGAATTTTTTTAGCACAAGCAAAATTTTACTCTTCAATTTCTCTGCAATAAAGAAGGGCAGAGTCCGGTTTCCCCTCCTAAAATATCATTTTGTGTTTCTCATTGTGTTATCAAGCATTATGTTCTCTTACAATAGTGATGCGATATTATTTGTAAAACAGTATTATAGAGTTTGCTCACTCCGAACGCTAACTTTCCGCCCACCGCCCTTTTCCGCAATATAAGGTATACAAGCTCGAGATTCTATTCGACGAATGGCAAAGTATGAGAAGCGCGCATATGTGACAATTCGCGCAATATGTCCATCGAAAAGGATAAGGCGCGAGCAGCAAAAACCAAGATAAACGTGTATCCTTAATAAAGGGTTCGCTCAATCCTCAGCACATGACAACAATCCTCGAAATAAAAGTTCTCGAGGATAACATAATTTTAAAGGAGTTAGTAAAGAGCACGTGTTTACAGTTACCGTGGCTTTTCACTCAAATCTTCTCACGAAATCTTTTCGTTATGTAATAAAACCGGAGCTTTTTTTCTTTCCAACGTGCCGCTCATTGACTATTACTGACAAATGGCACACCATTCTGTATTTTATCTGAGAACCAAGAAGTTCCTATTCTTTCGAGCACTCAAACCTCTGGCGACGACGGATTCTCAAATGCTACTCGCACTGATGAGATGCGGGATTATTCATCTTGTTTTATCGTCTCCGCCATTTACGAGTTCTTTGGACACAGTAGAAAAAAATTGCGATAAAAAGGATTTCTAGTTAGATATTTCTTGTGCCATACTGCAATCGACATCAAGTTCACCACGTCGAAAAAGCACAGAGAAACGCTTGCATAGCGAAAGCCTTCGATAGCATTTCACAAGAGTAGGAAACTTTGTCCCACATTCTATTTTATCATCGGAATAAATAATATGATGCATTACTTCTTAACCTTAGAATATTCATATTTTTTTACATTACTCTGGACGAAAATTTATTGACATAATTAAAAATTCTTTTTACACACTTTTTATGTCTACTTAAGTCACAAAATAAAGAGTTAGAATAGATCAAACCGTGACTAGAAATTGAGATTGAGATTGGATTAGAATTTAACCAATCACAACAAAGTTATCTAAACTTGAGATTTTTTCTTCCGATTGGTTAAATTCCAATTCTCAGTCTCCAGTTTGATCACGGTTTAACACTATTTTATTTAACCTGTCTGCAATCTAAGTCTTTTCTTTAGCCCAAGCAGAATTTTATTCTTAAAGTTCATTCTCATTTTTACTTAAATTTCAATTTGTTATAGATAAATAGTTTTTTAACATTTCAGTTAAAATTATTTGGTAATGTAATAGAGATATTGAAAAGTAACACTGATTTTTTTTCGCTTAAAATAGTGAAAAAAATAAAATAATAAAATAGTAAAATTTAAAATAGTAAAAAAAGAAATTGATCTGAATAAGAAACAACTAGATTACAGATGAAAAGAGTAAAAAGATAGTTGCAGTAAAAGTGAAAATGTACTTTGTTAAATAATCTTAAATGTTATTTTAAGCTATCAAAATTTTAATTATAAAAACTATACTAAATTTGAAAAGTACACAACTGAAAATTTATATTCACATTAATGGCATTCCAGAATTAATGAAATATTTCTCTGGGAGTTCGTATGCGCACGTGTTATTAGAATGTTTTCTAAAATAATTGTCAAGTTAATATTATCGAGACAATCTGCGTAAGATATCATTATTAAAAAAAAACTTTTTATTAATAATAGAATAGAATTTATATTACTTATTAATCTATTAATGCAGACAACTACACCGTTCATTTGTGATATCGCTATAGTAACTATATTCACATTTAATTACAATTAAGATTTAATTTAAAAAATAATACTAAATAAACGTAATATAGATTAAAATTTTTTTATTTTCATAAAATGATATTAATTTTTATATTGAGCTGTTCGGAAAGTTCGTACCACAAAAGATTTAAATTTAATAAATGAAATTAAAAATTTAAATCTTCTGCGTTTCAATTTTCTTTCAAAATCGGCACGAACTTTCCGGATAACCCAATACATTAAGATTAAATTTTCATTTGTAAGTTATATCATCGAATTTACTATGTTGCTTGCGATTCTTTAATAAAAACACATCGGAGTTTAAACGAGCAATCTACAAGAACATATAATCAGAAATGGAACTTTTCCAAGATGAATTTGCTTTGCACGAATGTTAAAAATTGGAGCAAGATAACACACAATTATATCAGTGCATTTGGAATAATACTTTTGAGGACACTTGAGACTTTTATGGATATTTTCTTCAGAAATGCTAAAAGGTTTGCGAAAGGTTTCACGAACGTTGGCGCATTAGCAATGGATCATATGGTGATAACCCGCAAACTCTTTAGTATCTCTGCATTTGAGATAAATGATGCATTTCACGTACAAATCAAAATAGTGACTTAAATCGCGTGACGTAATTACCTCTTAGGACTTTTAAGATGCTGCTATTTGCATGATACTCGTAGTATAGTGATTCAACAGTGCATGACATGATTATTCCTTTAGGTATATTAATAAAATGTGTCGAGAATATATAGTTCTTGCTTCATTGCCAGCCATATTAACGTCGGTATTCACGCTATTCATAGAAGTCTCGCGACCGCATCGTGCCGTTAAAATATCAAGGTCTCTTCTTTATTGAATCTTCGGATCGTTTTTACGATCCATAAAAGTTGTGGTTTTCGAATAACATTTGACTCAAGTCAATCATTTTTTTTTTTCTAGTACAACTTGCATGATAGTAAGAATATTTATGAATTTTTTTAAAAAAATCAAGATCTCACATATATTTTATTATCTATAATTAAAATTATTTCAAATGAAAGTTTGATAATTAGACATAGCATCTCTTTCTAAAAATATATCTATTTTTTAGGGAAAATTTCTTAAATTTATTTTAATTTAAAAAAGAAATATTTTTTTCAAGTATATATAAGTATGTTCAAATTTGTCTTTCATATGGATTAATAAAAGGCGTAGAAAAAGTTAAGCGAGATGAATTTATGAAATTTGTTGATCTTTAAAAATAACCGCGATATATATTCAATGATTTTTTTTCACTATTTAATTTTTATATTTCGATATCAATGTCGAATAAATGATAAAATATCAAGAAACTATGCATTTCGCGGATTATCTCCGTGTCCAAATCCATTCTTATAGTTTCACGAAACATTGGCATTCTAAGAATAAGAAGTACCTGTGAAAGCTTCAAAAATATAACAAAATATCAATTTTTGCGGAAAAATAGGTTTGAGTATACTGAGGCAACGGAACTAGGTTAGTTTCAGCTAGTATACCAAGATAAAGAATTCGTATATTCTTACGATAAAAATACATGATTTGTATTACGACATCCGTTTTCGTGAGAATCACAAAAAGTGTTTCTTTAGACACTATCTTATCTTTTCAACAATTGGCCGTCATCCTGCTATTGTTTGCGTTTTATCATTTCCTACTTATAATATATACTTATTTTTTTTTACTTTGCTGATAAAAACGCGATACATTGTAGCTAATAAAAAACAATTTTAAATAAAGTTTTGCTTAATTAAACATATAATTATAAATAAATCATTGGAAGTAATAATGTCGATCGATATTCCAAAATATACTAAAAAATAATTTATGACACAAAAAGACACATAGAAGACAAAGTATTATTGAAACGTATAAGAAGTTAATAAATATTTTACAATTTATGTCGTTTGGTATTATTAATTTGATTTGTATTTAATTTACATTACCACATGAAAAATCAATATTTGTTACAACGGATAGACAAAACTGATTATAAATTACATCTCAATAAAATATTTACGAGAAAATATATGTCGGCAATAAATATAAATATTTGCAGAAAATTATTTTAAAATTTTATTTTAAAAATTTATCAACGATCAAATAGAGAAAAAAGAGAATATGCGATAGTTTAATGAATTAATCGGAATACTTTTTAATCAATTTACGTTTAATTACGTTTGATTAATCCAGTTAATATTACTTTAAATTAGCCGAAAAATGTTAAATTAAATTCAAAATATTAATTACATATTATTATGGACGCGTGTAATTAAAATTGTATAGAACCTCTCAATACTAATTAATTATCTTCTAATTTATTCTTTTCTGATTTTAATTATGCTTATTATTTAAATTGTTGCATCTTTGCTTTAATGCTTCATCCACTAAATTATATCTTCATATAGGGTAACTCCGGCAAATGTACCGTGCTGGGATTTACGCCGCAGAAGTTAGAAGAAATAGGAATGGGAATAATTTTCCTGCAACTACTCGGTCATATGCCTTTATGTTATATTAATATTGTGTTATGATTTCAGTTTCTTACTGTTAATATTAATGAAATTATTGTGAGGTGAATCTATTGGTCACTATATTAAGTAGCACTATCATAAATTGTAATCTACATAAATGATTATTGTAGGACGTGCAAAAGACTTATTGTTAGTGGTTATTTCATGATATGAATGTAGAGAAATAGTAAAGTATGTTATATAACAAAATACAAGTACTTTGCTCTTGTATTTTTTATTTAATTTGTTGTCTTGTATATCTCATCTGTTTGGGATATATTAGGTGTAGTAAAAAGAAATCCATTATTTTTGCATGAAATTGAATGGAAAAATAATGGATTTCTTTTTACTATACCTAATATATGGCATTTTTAACAGGCAAGATTTATGCCCAAAGCATACAAAGTGCGCAGATTGAATTTAGTGAATATCAGAATCACTAAATACAATAAACGCATTACATGAAATATGTACCTCATGTCATAACACTTGTAATACATCTGGAAAGATTGTAATTATTATTTATTACTTCATATACACATTTATCATTCTTATTCTTTAATATTTTGTAAATTATTGTATCATTTTACGTCTTATTTATATGCATTATTTGTAAATTTTTTAGCTATACATATCCCCCCCCTCCCTCTATGAGTAGCCATATATTCTCTATAGAATATACGACAAAAATGCAAGCATTTCGTTTAAAAAAAATTCATTTTTTTAATATGAAATATAAATATTTCGGATTTCTAATATTTTTTTCAATAGTAAACAGTACAAAGTTTTTATACTGATATAGTTCGTTTACTTTAAACATAGTAAATAGTACTTAATAATAAAGTTTAAATAATAAAGTTGAGGTACGGCGTATATACCGGAGTTAACCCTAACGTATCTACCTAATTAATATGCTGCAGCAATCTTACACATAAAAGCATGAAACTAAAAAATTCATAAATATTTATGACACACAGGAGACATACAGAAACTCTCGTCTTTCGCGGCGCAAAATTTTTCTGATTCACACTGTACGATAAATGCAATTCACTTTGCAAGTTTAATAAAATCTGTATTACGAACAGGGATTCCAGATGCAATATTACATACTTAGACTATGTCGCAAAGCTTTGTGATTTACTTTGAACACGGAGAAATCATGAAAAAATCACGATGCACCATGTAAAATGACAAAAAATAGTTGGAAAAAGACACATCGAAGCAATGACCTATATAATTCCGATAAGCATTGATTATTTAAATAAAAATAGGAATGATACATACAACGTTTAATAAAATTTGTCTATCACCGTTTTTGCATTTTATCTTATATTTCGCGGAAAGTGTTTAATTGCAGATTGCAATCAAGTTGAACGCGACATTGCGTGCGATCATGTTCTTGTGTTAAAAGTGTGCTTTAATTTATCGATGACATTGTTCGACGTGAAAAACGGAGCACTAACGGAATCGGTATTTTACCGCTTTACTCTGGAATAGCGCTCACGTACTTCTCTCGAAATAGTGGTACAGAATTAACCACGGACAACCGCACCAGGAAGTCATATTTCAGTACCCAATGCAGTTCCGTGGCAATCAAATTTTTCCATACACGTCCTATGAACTCCCTACGGTTGGCGTATTTTGACGGAAATTTAACCAATCTGTTGAAGGTACACAAACAAACTTCTACGTATTCTGTAAATGCTTTCCACGTTTGCGAATCGGAACTGAGTTTTAAGAATCTAAATTCGTACAGTATATCTTCAGCTTTCGCATATATTGCAATATAAATACGTTAATAATAAATTATTTTTTCTTTATAAGTTATTTGTGATAAATTATTTACTATTTTATTAAACTCAAATCCAGTCTTCTAAATATAATAATAAATTATCATAACAATGCGATGAATAAGTATAGAATTTGTGCAACATCTAAACAGGAATTTCTATAATTATTTCTATAATTAGCGCAAATAAGTCGTAAAAAGTTAGAAATCAGATATTTGAATGAAAAATATTGTTGATAATAATTGTTGTAATAAGTTAACCAACGATATAAGGGTATTTCAAACTAAATTAAAACACAAGCGTAAGTGATATATCAGCTATACTGATTCCAGGATTTTCAAGATAGGAAAGAGAAACGTGGGCTACCGAGAAGATTGATTCGTGAAGAGCAATTTTACCACAAGCATCTTCTGCATCTCTCTAAAAATACCGAATAAAGTTCAACATCTAACCAAGTTTCAAACTTTACTTTCAAACTAAAATTAATATTACATGTTGTTACTTCTAATATTATATTACGCTATTCTGCAATATAACATGGAAAATAGATTCGCATCTATCTTGAATACTGGAAATATCAATAGTTATCGAATAATATTAATATTAATTTTGAAGTATAAAATGGAAAAAAAATCGTAAACAGAGTAAATGCAAAAGACGCTAATTATATAATAAAAATTTGAAGTATTATAATCTTTTTTTCGTCTACAAATATCAAACATCCAATTAATTGACAAATGTTTGGACTATCGCGGATTCCTAGATAAACGATATAATTACGAGATGGTTTCTTCGAATTATTTGGCCTCAAGATCAATAATCTGCGATTGATAGTATAGATACTAGACATTTACTCATCTTTATAAATTCGATATGATAATCAAACACGTTCAACAAACTTTACATATTGCATTTGCCGTTTGATGTTAACGTGTCTGAATTTTGACACAGCTATTCGACGAATATACAAAAGATATGCTTTCATACTATTACACAATTTTTAGAAGTGAAAAATTGAATATTTGCATGTGTGTGTGTGAAATAATTCCCTTCTTGAAAAAAATAAGAGAACAATGTTTCATTAACTTGTATTTCTACACTGAGAAAATGTACTAAATTTTAATAAATAATTATTTGATTATATTAATATAACATTTGTTTAATGAAAATGAATATTTGTTAAATAAAAAAATATATTAATTAAATCCAATTAATAATTATTATATCAAATAAATACATGTTAACATTTAAGAAATATTCAATTGGCACAATTTACACAAATATTTATTAAACTTTAGTACATTTTTCTCTCAGTGTAGTACTTTTTTGTTAGAATAAATTTTCTCAGAATATTAACTTTGTCTTAACTTCATGTTAATTAGCTTTAAGATTACATTTTGTTATTATTAATTATTTCTTGATTTATTAAATTGTTAAAAAACTAAAAATAAAGTATAATTTCTAGCTCCATTCTTTTTTTTAGTTTAGACTCAGAATAATAAGAGATCCCTATTCATAAAATCAAGATTTAAAAAGATGAAAACATAAAAAAATTGGAACAAATGTTTAATAAACTGTGAAAGACGTAGACAGCAGTCTCGTATATTTAATCACGCTGTAGAAATGGAATATGAAATGATGGAATCGTCTGAATCGATGACAGATTGACTAACATCGTTCCGTACTGAAATGTTAATATTTGAGAAAATGCCCTCGGATCGTCGATCATTGCAATCAGAAGTTTGACTTGATGTTCACCTTGAATGAGAAAGGCAGAATGCTTTGCACAAAGTCAAAGGAATTACTGAATTCAATGTGTCGTAACCAATGCATGGATTCTCTGCTTTCTCTACTCTGTCAAAGGACGAAACTAGTCGTGTTGGATTGTACCAGTTTGACTTATTCATTGAGTGTCCTTTAAATCTTTTATTATCATTAACATTATATTCTCTTTTCAAGAATTTTGAAAAATTCAGAATAAAAATAGAACTTCTTATAGCATTTATACCAAAATCTTTATCGTATTTAAGATAAAATTTATAAATCATAAAGTTATTATAATCTATATTAAAATCCTCTTTGAATTTATGCGTTGTCATAAATTGTGTTATCATTATAAATTAAATTTAATTACGATAGCCACATGCGAATAATAATGCATTGTCACGTTTAACATGAGCGCATAGTCAATTACGTTTTGGTATTATGCATGTACTTATGAAATTATTAGAAATAATCATTTAAAGATAATGGATCATCCCTTGATGATAATAACAGGAATGAAACAGAATTATCCTAAAAGCACCGAACGGTGGTCTAAACACCTACATTTAATTCAACTAAGTTTTATCCATGTTCGAAATTTTCGTTATTTTGTACGTAAATGTATTAGTAACATAGATTGCAAGCCGCGCACTTTTTCTTTCTCTTTTTCTTCTAAATATAAGAGAGTAAAATCGTTGCCTGTTAATATTCAGCGCATCAATTCGGTTCGATCAAATTTCTCGTAAACGAAAAAGTTAAAATGCATTTGTATCATTTTTACTGATTAATCAATGTCATATTTTTATTTCAACATAGAAATATACTTCATTTTATATACTGAATGTGGATAAGCATACTTTCCACGGAACCGAAAGAAAATTTATTTAACGGTTACTGAGTTTTTAATTTAAATTCTCTATATAATAATCTTCTAAAGATTATCGTGGAGAGAAAAAGAAAAAAATGATAATCGATTCGGTTCTTCATTAATACTCTAATTAATCAGTTATTACTATTACGTTTTTCTAGAGGATACTTTTTTTTAAAAAATTTTAATATTTATAAGAAATGTTATGTTTATAATCTCAAAATGTACAAAACATTTTTAATTTAATATATTAATATACATGAAATAAAAATGCTTCAAAAAAATAAAAGTATTTAAAATTTTCTATACTAAATTATAGAAAATCATATAGTAAAATATAATAAAATATTCCCTGCAAAATTTAATGTGTTTTTTTAATTTACAAATGTTGTTCATTTAATCGTTTTAATTAAAAATATTTCTTTTTTTTAGGCAAATCTATATTTTTCTTAACAACATTAAATCTTTCTAAAAACAATCTTACAACTAGATTAACAATATTAAAACAATTATTACACTAGAGATATGGATAATATGCATAAAATGTCTGTTATCGAGACAATAAAATATGTTTGTCATTTCTCTAGTAATCTTCTATCAATTTTATATTTCATAAGATAAAAACTTCGTTTTTATTTTTCAGAAATTTCAGCCTTTAAGTCGGGAATGCGTCATCATGTTGCTTCCATCATCGCGATCGAAAAGCTGTCACTCGGATAAATCAAAACGTATAGAGAGGATGCTGCAAGAACAAACGCGTTTATGAATCCTATATATACCTTATATGTGCTTGTAAATTGTGATGTAATAATTAAAAATAATATTACAAATATGTACATATATGTATATATATATATATATATATATATATATATGTATATATATATATATAT
>NW_012130066.1:3765450-3767863 GCF_000143395.1 Atta cephalotes
TAATAATATATATATATATATATATATATATATATATATATATATATATGTATATATATATATATATGATAAGAGAGCAAAATCGATGTCTGTTAATAATTAGATATATATATATATATATATATACATTAATGTTAAGAAATATATGTATCAAATTATAGACGATAAGTTCAATAAGTAAAAAAAATGCGAATTACAATTATAAACATCATAAAATGGTTTGTTCATATAGTATTTACGTTTAATCATAATAAATAGCACATCTGTAATTTATATTGTTCTCATCATTTAATTCAGATCATTGTCTGCTTTACTATAATTTTCAATTTAATATATTATTGTATAACATAATTTTTGCAAAATCTACTTATTTATAGATTTGAAGAAGAAAATTTACATTTACTCATTCCATTGCAATTATATATATAATTATAGTTTTGAAAAAGATCACGTGAGATTTGTAACTTGTCACAATATTGATGCGTCTTCGAACTTTTTATAGAACAAAGATTGAAAACACTATTATTTCGTTGTTTTCATCACAATGTAAGGATTCCTCTATCTATTGATCCACTTGTCTACATCTCTCTGTACTTCATTGAAGTGGAAGTGACAACCCAGTGTGACGCACCATCTTGAACGCCAGTAAGATCAATCGATCCAACTACCACAACTTTCTCATCGTCTCTAACTCAACCAACTTCGCAATTTATTTCCAAAGTTCCTTTCATTCTCATTTACGATTACGACGATTAGTATTATTGGTTCACTAAATGATAATAAATAACAATTTAGATCAAGATAGATGAAATGAATTACATTTTTAAAAATATAATATAGATAAAAACTAAAAAGAGAATTTAAACAAATTTTAAGTAGAGAATTATTTCACTGATACACGCGTTCTCAAGGAAATTCGCAGGATATTAAATTCTCACAGGTCACAGGTCAGTCAGGAATTCCTGTATCTGAGTCTTTGTTACGAGAGCTACAATTGATTTGCCATCAGAAGTTAAACGGTTCCTGTTCAACAGGGTCGACACACTTTGAGAAAGCTGAAACCAAGACGGAAGTCCCTTCGCATATATTATGTTCTCAAAATAGAACAATGACGAGGTCGAGCTTTTCCCCGAGATTGGATCATAAATAATTTGTTAGAAATTTCTTTTTATTTAGTATACGATTTACATATATGATATACAATTTTTAAGTTACACATTCATAAATTAATAAGAATGCATGAATTTTTTATTATTATATAATTCCGATCTGCCATTATCCTGCTATTAATTGTAAAATTTTTATGCTATATAGAATTATAGAAGATTTATAATAGCTTAAGTTCAAACAAGAATTTATTTTTGATATAACTGCGATATTTAAAAAATCAATCTGTACTATTTTATTTCTAGTCTGCAATATCGTGATTTTGAGAATTCAATATCCGATAAGATAAAATATTTATTCTATTCGAAAAAAGATAAAGCTTTCAGTCATGTTATATAGGATATAACTATAGTAACATATAGATATTTAAAACGCGCTTTTATTTTTATTTAAATGCGCGCTGTTATTCTACAGTATAGGTATGTAATATAGTCTATATACTAAATGCGCGCTAACTTTGTTATAAGCTTTGAATACGAGTCAGTATTATATTTATTATTTTCTGTTTTTGGGATTAGTTCGGAATCAACAAATCAGATAACTGAGAATCAATAATTTTAATTCTTTTAAGTATTGTAGCTAAAAACAAGAAAGAACACAATATTTATCTAATAAATAAATAAATAATAAGAAACAATAAAAATAAACAATAATAAAATTAGCACATTATTGATAAACTAATATTTTACAGACACAAATTTTCACAAAAAATGCTTTCTCTTTTTAATTTAACATACAACAAAATTTTTTTGCTATCCTAAAAGTTAATAATTGTATATGCTGAGCACATTTCGTGTGTTCTTCAAAGAAAAATAAATTAAATATCTCGGATTTTTCATCAAGCTCGTTATCAAAGCAAACCAAAAAGAATCAATCTTTCTGATCACGTGCCAATGTTTCTTTCTGCCATAGTGACTTTAATGACACATATTGTGCTACCTGTTCCTGCATCGAATGATTAATGAAGAAATGTTTGAAAATTGGCTTTTGAAACATGTCGATTTGCGAGAAAAACTAATAAAACCTGTTCTGTCACGTATATATTGTATGTCAAAATATTATCTTTATCTTACATGAGGAAGGCTTAATATAGCCGAAACATATTTATTTTATTTGATTTATTTCACTATGAAATGAGAATAAATAATATAATTATAATTCTCTCTCTCTCTCTCTCTCTCTCTCCTCCCTCTCTCCTCCCTCCTCTTCTTTCTTCTCTCTCCTCCTCCCTTCCTTCTTCCTCTCT
>NW_012130066.1:3767883-3770339 GCF_000143395.1 Atta cephalotes
TCTCTCTCTCTCTCTCTCTCTCTCTCTCCCCTCTCTCCTCCCCTCCCTTCTCTTTTCTTTCCTCTCTCCCTCCGTCCCCTTCCCTTCTTTCCTCTCTCTCTCCCTCCCCCCCCCCCTCTCTTCACGGATATTTTCCAACAACGTACACGATACAGTGTAACAGTCTTACACAAGATGTTCCAACTGTAACATAGTTTAGACTGCTCGACACTGTAAAAAGGTACGAGCCCGTATAAAATATGTCAATGTTAACAACTTTTCAAAAACTTATTTGGTAGCTATACTTATTTTGGAATAAAACCGACAAAAATCGCCAATTCGAAAAAATTATAACTTAAGTCTACATAAAAATTATAAATCTACATTAAAAATTATAAATCTATTATCGATACTCGAATGCTAAATATAATTATAATGAATAAGAATAGAAGGTTAGTGTTAACAGTTATTGTGCATTCTAATGTTACACTATGAAACGTTCCAACAAGTATCTTACACAATTGAACACAGTGTAATGTTCTGTGTCCTAACTGAAGAACAACCTCTCTCTTGTTCTCTAAGGACTTGCTTAAATAAAATTATATATATATATATAAATATATATATAAATAAATTATTTATATATATATAAATAAAATTTGCTTTAAATTAAACAAAGAATAACACTTTGACCAAACTGATACTGCACTTTAATCACAAATCGCAAATGAAGGAAGTAAGTGATCAAATTATGAGTAGGTTAGAGATAAAATATCACGAGTTAAATTGGTTAGCAATTTAAGAAATTTTTGATGCTTATTCGCATTTTCGAAACGATCTTAATTATGTTGAATAACATATTAAAATCTGTTTAAGGCTTTGATTTCTATAGTTTGTGTTATCATACATATATCCTATAATATATTATATTGTTTATTTACGTTGTCTAAAGAGACATTGTTCCTTCATATGCCAATTACTGCGAAGAATATTACTAAGACCTCGGTAGTCTAAAGGCTTAGGACACTCGCACGGAATGCAAGAGATCCGAGTTCGACTCCCGGCCGAATATTTTTCGCAATAAGAATTAATTATTTACAGATTTTAATATGTTATTCAACATTATTAAGATAGTATAGTAAGTAGTATATAAATTCATATAAGAATCATACAAGCATTTAAAATCCAGTCCCTAGACCGTTTAAAGCTTTAATTTCTATAGTTTGCAACTAATGTCGCAAAAAAAAAAATTATTAAATATAAGTTCGTCTGACGGGGGAATTACAATCAACTTAATATTGAGGCATATTGTTCTTCTATAATGACATTAATGAGAATTATAACTTTTCTAAGATATAAAAAGAAAGGGGATTATCTTTTCTGTTGACGAGGGTTATTTTAACAGACACGTACAGGAATGAACGCAAATCAGCCATCTAATGTCCGTCTGTCTATCTTATCTGTCGCATTTATCTCGGCAACCGAGATGCGCGCGGGAGTGGCATTTAAACGCCGTCGTGGGCGAAATGAGATGGAAATTACGAGGCACAATGATGAGTGACGAAAGTACGAGGTCATTCCTCATTCGAAGAGTATGAGAAAACCGGCGATGGAAGTCCACATCGTGAAAAACAGGTTGTATCGGCGTAGCGAACGGAAAACCACGGAAAACGGAAAACTATCCTAAGCGAGACAATTATAAATGAGCGTGTTAAATCAAACGGTGATCAATATTGCGTGTACTGTGAGAGGCAATAGCCAGTCCTTTATTGTCGCAAATGTCGACAGAAATTAGCCGTTTCTTAATTATTGTCACAAACTTTTTCAGCATCGTGAACGATGTGTATAATAAATTGCTTGCTTGGTAACAAAATGTGTTTCATTTTGTGGCATTGTATGTACAACATTATAAACTACTGCGTAACATTCGCGGCAATTGCAAGTTTATATAAAAGAATCTGTACTTGACATATTACTCAAGAATTCATTATACAGAGCGATTTTGACCTACCTGACGTCTCTTCGCAAGTTCTCCAAAAACAATATGCTAAAACAATTCATATTTGTATGAATGAATTTGGTTGCAGTGGAATTAAGATGAAAATAATTACAAATTGTAATTTCCAAAATCTAAATATTTAACGATAACGATAAAGAATATAATGAAACATTTTGCATGAAATACAAAATATAATAAAACAATTACGGATTCTAAGTAGTGTATTAAATTGGGGTAATAATTATGCAATAGTTTGGCTAATTCTTCATTAGATTATTCAATACATTTACATTTTTCTTTTATATTATATATATCATTACATCAAGGAACAAATCAGCTAAAAGAATTTTTAAAAGAATTTTTAGATCAAGTTTCTAAGAATTATATACAAAAGAAATTAAAAAGAATTTTTTTTTAATTATTTTTAAGTAAATATTGCGTTTATATAGTTTTAAATTACTTTAATTATAAAGATATT
>NW_012130066.1:3770359-3784687 GCF_000143395.1 Atta cephalotes
AATTATAAAGATATTAAAAATTTCGAAATTAAAAATTCAGGATAAAAAATGACATCCAATTAATATAATTAAATAAAAAAAACAAGTTAATCAAAGAATCATATTACACCATTATTCACTCGACAGTTTTGTTTATACTGCAGCCATTATCGATATTTTATTACAATATATTATTATTCTCTACTTAATTATAACATTCAAAAAACAAAAGACGACATTAATTTTCTAAACAAATAGATAAAACAAATGTATAATAATGACATGTTGTATTATATAGTCTGTAAGTGAAATATTACACTTAGAAAGTGAATTATATGCGGAAATAATAATAGCCTGATAGAATAATAACCTGAATAGACGAAATCATACAGCAACTCTATGTTTATTATAAGAGAAAATGGATTTCAATTTCATTCACAGAATCATATTACATCATTTGTTTATACATCTCTTCACCTCGTCTTCACCTTGCCATTATTGTTGCATTACTTGTGTCGCGCCGCATCACATAAAGACGATAACAATTGGATTTGTTTTTGGATGATGCGATTTACGCATAAATACTTTTTAATATATATCTTTATAATACAATATCGAAACGGAATATGATGTTAAAATAACATATTTATTATAGATTTTGATTTCATACGTTCTGTAATAAGCTTATACAATAGATATACGTAATATAAATCACTCTTATTATTTTAGAGTAATTTTTTTATTATTAAGTTTAATATCAATGGAAATATTTTTCTTAAATTTGAATAATAATGATAAAGAAATATTCATTTCGAAGAAATTTATAGGAGCGCATACTTTAAGCAGCGTATGAAATATATTATAATTATAATGTTATATAATTATATATGTATTAGATATTTCGATTAGTTTTGAGGACTCACTATAGTTGGCTGTAACTACAGATCTACTAAAAATATTTTGAAATTAAGTATGTCAAATCTTGGACATTTCTAACAAATAATTTGACACATGCATTCGTAAACATAACTTTTTACGATTGAAAATGGAACGTGATAAAGAGCACTTTCGTCATCTATTATTTTACTGCATTGATTCGAAGAAAACGACTGCCGAAATTCACTGATTCATCTCAGAAATTTATTCTGAGTCTACTTTATCAGTTAAACTGTGTGAGTACTGGTATTGATGATTCAAAAATGGTGATTTTGATTTGAAAAACAAAGAATGTTCACGTCAACCAAAAGTTCGAAGTGCCCAATTGCATTGGTAGATGAAAACTCAACTCAAAGAACTTGAAGAATTAGCTGAAGCATTAAATATTGGTAAATCAACCGTTTCTAATCGTTTATATGCAATGAGAAAGATTTCAAAAGAAGGCAAATAGATTCCACACGAATTGTCTGAATTGGCTATTCAAAATAGTTTTAATTTGCATTTCATTGCTTTCTTACAAAAAAAAAGTTTTTCTAACGAAAAATGTTTCAAACCGGCGATAAAAAAATGGATCTATTATAATATTCTTAAGTAAAAAATCGTGGATAAATCCAATCGTCGACATTGATTTCAAAACGCAACATCCACAAAAATAAGGTTTTGATGAGACATGAAAGACGTCGTGAGCTGTTAAAATCAAATCAAACAATCATTGCTGAGAGTTATCAATAACAATTAATCGATTTGACTCGTTTTGAATTAGAAACGTGCAATAACAGCTCGAAAACGCAAAGTGATTCTGTTGCATGACAATGCTCGATCACACATTGCAAAAACAGTTAGACACGTTAGCAGCATTTCAATAGGAAATCTTACCACATGCCGCCATTCACCAAATTGTGCTCCTTCGAATTATTACTTATCTCGATCGATGCAGCATTTCAAAATGAATTTAAAAAATGGCTCGATGAATGAATTGTTTCAAAAGACGAACACTTTTTTTAATCGCGGAATCCACTTATTGTCAGAAAAGTCAGAAAAAATTGTAGCTAATAGTAGAAAATATTTTGAATAAAATATAATTTAACATTTTCCTAAAATAAATGTGTTTTTTTTTGCAAAAAATTCCTCAAAACTAACCGAAACATTTAATATATTAATTCTGAGTAATTATAATCCATAATATATATTATATATAATAAATATATTATATATAATAAACTGTAAGATTTACGTATCTATTACTTTTTATTTATCGTAATTTTAAACATCGGATGATTTCAGAATAATATATTGTACATTGATAATTAGAGCAATCAAGCATTAATTAAAAAAAACACATTTTTATTAACCCTTAAAGAAAATGATATCATTGAAATATAATAGAATCAAAAGAGAAATAAAAAACGCAGTCATTGACCGGAAAATACTCGACCTATAGACCCAATGCTATACGTGAATTTAATCGATCATGAAAGCCCGTTTCGCCTGGATAAAGCTACATCAGTGATAAGGGCGCAAGCAGAAAACAAAGAACGTCGACAGAGTCATTAATGAACACCATCATTCTAGGAGGAGGTAATAAGTATCAACCCTCATATCCCACGCACCTTCCAATTAACTTTCACGATGGAAGGAAAAAACGAATAGAAATTTGCACACGTTGCACACTTTTTTTCGTAATCATATTATAATGATTTACATTACTAATGAATCGCGTTTTGGTAGAAAATGCAGAATCGTTGTGATATAAAAATTTTTGAACTATAACATTTTGTAGTAAACGCGTTCCTGCAAAATGTTACAGTTCAAATCTTAAATACTAAATAATATAATATAAAATATAATATTAAGACTCTTAGCTATTTTCTTATCATTACTATCGCTTGTAATTCAGAAAGAGAGAAAATATATAATAAAAATTCTTGCAAAATATATTACAACATAAAAATATTTTCAACAAAACAATGCAATCGATAGAACTGTTATAAAATATACAAAAACTTCCTTTATACCGAAAACTTCCTTTTATTTCATTAATTAATAAATAACTATATTTAGAAATAAATTATGTAATTAAAAATAAAATGAGATATGTTGAGATATGTTGAGATATGTTGGTTACAACCGTTATAACAAATTGTCAAATTATAACAATACATAGAAATATAATTTAATTTCTTCTTTAACAATAAAATAATTTTCAGTATATTTTTTATAAGTTTATTCGATTGAAAATATTGTTTTATTAAAAAATATTTCTATTTAAATATAATTTACAAGAATTTTTATTTGTTTCTCGTTTTTGACGTATCAAAAATATACTAATGAATACTAATGAATAAACAAGCGAACTACGACGCAATTTAATATCCATAAAAAATGAAATAATAAAACGTACATTGTCATTCCTTTTAAGCTTATTCATCACTTATTTGCGCAAATAAACTTTATTTGAGAAATATCATTTTAAATTTTAATAAACTTTTAATTTAGGATTCAAATATAATTATCTATTTAAATAATACTTTTTATATGTAAGTAATTAGTTACTCTATATATATATATATATATATATATATATATCGTTTTTTTAAAAACTAACACACACACACACAGTAATAATCTGATTTATTAGGAAAATTCAATCATGTAAAATAAAATATTCACATCTATCATGAAAGAAGAGCACTTTAGACGAGAAATTTTATAGGAGCTTAGTGCACATTTTAATATCATACAAAAGTAAACGATATCGACCATTTAACGAACAAGTTTCATTCACGCATAAATATCGAGTTACTACTATGAATCTTATCAAATTATAAATTTTTCACGCCAAACTGACAAATTACACTTACACTTACATTATAGCAAAGTTGCAGAATAAAATCTTGAAATTTGCATAATCAAACAACCTTAGAATCCTTGATAATTTGAGAGATGTTCACGTTAGAAGAATTTATCTTTAAACGAATCCGGATATTAAGTACAACCTCGAATAATACCCATTGTCTGATTTTTCCTATTAAAATGCGCTTTTCTTAAATTCCAAGTCACAAAACTGCAATCAACCTTGGATTTGCAAGAATCGATCTTTTTTTAACTAACACTTGAATTAATTGGATCCTTTCCAATCCACTCAGCTACGAGAATTTTATTCTACATTAGGCAAATCAAGATATGTAAAATTTGCTACGTATTGAAATCTTAGCAAGAATCATGCGTCTAAAACAAAGCTTCAATGTTTTTATCAAATTATTATTAAATTATTATTATTAATGTGTAATGCGAAAAATTTCTTTGCACAAATAAATTATTAATACGAAACAATGTTTTATGTATAATTACATCAATTTATGCTGTTCGACGAATATTCTTATTGTTAGTAATAACTTTTGTTAAATTAATCAGACTGAACTGCGTGATAATATAATCGAATACTATTAATTTTTAGCAATTAATTTCTCGTAAATGTTAAAAACTTTCCAAAGTACTCCTGAGTATATGAATAAAAAATAAATCTATGTCAAATCTAAGGATCATATTATCCTTTATACAACAGGGAGAGAATATTAACATGCTACAGTTTTAATGAAACTTCTATATGTCCCAGGTGTAATAATTATAACGAAAAATGCCTTGCTACAGAGAGGAATTTAATTATCAAATAGATCGTACCAATTCAAAATCCCAAAGTACAAAAATTCTACAACAAATGTGTTCGTAAGAGATTGTTGGTTATAAATCAGTAATGAGATAAAATATAATCACAAAATCGCAAAACATTTTATGCTCTATGAATTTTTATGCACGTATGGTTGAATCCTTGTGGGAAATTTTTCATGAACATACATAACAAAATACTATTAGACAAAAGAATTTTTTTATAATTACTTTACTATTAGATAAAATGTTTTATCTTCACTTAGAGAAAGGTTACTTCAATTCAAAGAAATGTTTATTTGTTATACAGTTAAAGAAAAATTTCTTTGATTTAAACATCATTTTTTAAATCAAATAAAAAAATTTATCTAATAAAAAAATAATTGATATAAGTATTTAAAGCTTTAAAATATTATATAGAGAGCATTAAATTGATGTCTCTTTATATGGTTGCAACAGATTTTCTATAAAATTCGAGATGAAATGTCAAAGATCGCGAGCATTTGAGTGAAACGACCGTAATTTATGTTAGAAAATCGTAAAACAGATTGCAACACATGCTTTCCGCTTTAGCTAGTAGCATGAGAAAATTAATGTTCGTACATAAAAAAAAGAACACTGTTACGTGAAAAGTCAAATCTCTTTCTCTGAATACAAGCATTATTTGTGACGCGTTATTACCGCAGTGCTTTAAACGGATTTTTTTCTTTTCTCTCTTGCCCTTCTCATCCTCCATATTAATTTTTCTGTCTGACTTTGTATAAACACGAAAAATTAAGAATGTAATGTTGTATCTTATGCCATGGTAAATTCCATCAGCAGAGTTTTCAGCAGCTTTTAAATGATCAACGAGCATGCATTTGTCTTATTAAATAAATAGAATGATTTATGTGAAAGTCCTGTGTCTTCCAATTCATTTTATCCTATTGTCAAAATGATAAGTAATAACTGCCAGATATTCATTAAATATTTCATTATATTCACTGCTCATGTAGGTGGTGCTCAAAATAGAAATTAAATTAAAACTAAATAAGAAACCAAAGATTTTTGAAATGTTTTCTTTCTATTAAAACTTTACTTTTATATACGAAGTTTATTTTTATTTTCATTAAAATTTAATTCTCAGCTTTACTATAATTTTAATAAATAAAAAGAATTAAAAATTTTAAAACGTTATCAAGAACATTAATTACTAAATTCCATTGTAATAATTATATATTATATGTATATTTTTTAAAGGTAAAGTTCAACAATATAAAAATTTTATACAGTAATAACTGACATTGTTTTTGAAGCAAATAATTTTTGCATTGCGTGTTGGAGAGATATGCTAAAAATTTCAAATTGCATCACAAATAAAAAAATTTATAACACTGAATGTTATTTATATCATCACCAAGAAGATAAAATCTCACGAATATAAGTATTTACTGTCGAAAACATTTTCGATAAGTAATTTTCTTTGTTCATATTCGCTTATGTAACGTAATCTTATTAAATATACAATATTAACATATACAATATAAATATACAATATTAAATATACAATATACAATATAACATACCAACTAAAATACAACAATGTACTATTTTTTGTTCAATTATCTTGAAAGTCTGAAAAATGAAATATTTACTCTAATTGAAAATTTATTAATATTGCCTTATTTGTATTTTGCTCTCTTAGAAAGAAACTTCCTTTAATTTAATCAAGTACATTGCAAAACTGTTCCACAAAATCCTGGTGGCAGTTGGTACTACTTTTCTACAGGATGCACAGCCCGTATGCAAATATAGTGCGATCGATTTAAATTTATATTGGATGCCAGCTGCGCCATTCAATTACATCACACTCGAAGCAAAACTCTATTATTAAAAGACCTCGTAAAAAAAGTCGTACGTGAAAAAGTCTTTCAAAGGAGTTCGCTTAAGAGAAATGAGGAATTAATACGGTTGCAAAGTATCGATGGAATGCAGAAAAGATTAATCGCTGTCGAATTCCGTATCGTTGTGGTGCAAAATGCGGAATGCAATCATAGTTCCAATTTGACAGTGGCAATATCTGCTGAACTGAAATGCCGTCGTTGCAACAAGCATAACACACGATATACTAAGTACTAATTTTAAGCACATTTTAATTTCATACTCATGAATATATCATTTAAAAGAGATTTATGATTAAGAATATCATATAACACTACTTAAATGATAAATTCTTTTTCACGTGCATCACAGATAATTAATTATTTTATATTGATTTGCATATTGTTACACAGTAACGCGGTCCACATTTCTGTCACGTGCAGGCTATGTATGCTCTCTTTAATGAAGTAAAATACGTGGTATGCGATCAAATGATATGATGATTTTGAAATGCACAATGAGTTTTCTAGAAAACAATAAATATTGTTGACAATGAAACCAATTCTTTCGCTCTTGAAAAAACGAAAGCTCATATATCAATTGTATTGATATCTGCAGTTTACTGCAGATAATAACTGCATTTAAAGCAAGACACTACATATAATTTTTGTACATAATTTTTACTAATTTCATTAATATATGATTAATGCATAATACTTTAATACAATAAAATAAATGATTATTCGAAATTTTATATTTGTGCGCAACACGCAATAGATTTTTTTATCTTTTTTCAAAGAATGTTTCAAAGAATTGATACACATTGATACAACAAATTGAAATAAACAAATATAATTTGTTTCGCTCCAATTTATTACATCAGTGCAGAACATTCTTCGAAAAAGAGTAGATCTAATATTACGAATGTATGTCATAACTCATTACCAAAGCATTACCAAAAATACAAAAATTTCATAAATTGTTTTATTATATTTAATTGTGAGCATCGCTGCATCGGTGTACATTAAAGCATAATTCTTTTAGTAGTTTAAAAATTAATTTTTTGTTTGCCTTGATTCTTATATAAAATCATTTTGTAGCATTTATTTACAAATTTTGAGGAGATAGCATTATGAATGAAATCAAATTTTTATATATACTAATGAAACTCTAATATACTAATGAAACTCTAATAAATATTCGTATAAAAGTTTAGATTCATTTAGTCATTTAAAACTATTCGTTTATATTCGTTTAATTAAAATGATAAATAATTGCGTTGTATGTAACCATTAAAAGCTAAATAATTTTCTTTGTTTTTTTTTGTAGCTGGTTTTAGAGCGTTACAACAAAATTTTTTTGCTGATATTAGCTGATATTAACTTTTTGGGTTGATTTTTTGGGTAATAGCTTTTAGCTAATATTCAAGATCTAATATTATACAAAACATTTTTAATGTTGTTTCTTGTATGAATCTTTGAGAAATTTTCAAACAAAATAAAATCATTTTTAATATTTCTAGTTTTTTATCAACAATTTATTAGTATTTTATGTTGTAATTTGATAATTTTTTATTTATGTATTTATATATTATTTTAATTTGATTTAAAACAAAACGAATTTGCATAAACATATATAATATATATAATAAACATGCATAAATTTCTAGAATAATTAGATGTAAAATATTAATCCTATCCTTTGAGACGCCGATATTTTTATACATATTACGCTTTCTATTGAACATATAATAGTTCTCTTGGTAGCATAGCCGCGTTCAATTTACGTTAATGAGCGAGTTTTGCCGGATAGATGTTAATTTCGTGAGAGAACAAACAGGGAAAAAACTGTAAAGCGAAAGAGATGCGCACGAGAAAATATTTGAGTGATCTTTCTTCATTCGTTATTAATAATAAGGTCTTCTTATCGTTGCATCGTGTCACATTAGTTACCTCACATCTGAAACTTTAATCTAATATTAAAGAAAACTCAAATGACAATCCATGTGTAGACTTATATAAGACTATTAACAACATTCTGGTCAAAGGGAAGCCACTTATATTACATCAATAAAGCAGTTATAACGCTTAAGTGAAGTACTAGCACTTACAAATTATAAGTTCATAACTAACAATTATAACTAATTTACAGTTAGTTATAACGCTGGAACATTAAATATAATATAAGTTAGTAAATGTATATAGTAAATTAAATGATTAGACAAATCCCAATTTTTGAAATACCTATATTTAAAAAATGGTTAATTATTATATTTTATATTATATTTCTCATTTACGTATATATACGTGCAATTAAATTTGTAAATGTGTAATTCAATAAGCGAATCATCATAAATTAACAATAAAAATCGAGAATCTTAATTATCATTTGTATACACAGTATTCCCGGTTTTCCGTATACTTTAATATGCAATATAAACTGAAATACGAAAAAAAATAATATATAAATGTAAAATACTTTATTAAAAAATTATAACAAAAATATCAAATGTATAAAAGAAAATTTTTATATGAAGATTTCCTATATCGCAAAAAAGGTGATACATTATTAATTTCTTATACATTTCATATTTTTATTATGTAATATTTTAATATAACATTTTAGAACTTACGTTTATATATACACAACATTTTTTTCTTATTTCAACCCGTAGAACATATTGTTAAAGTTTATACGGAAAAACTTGGGACATTCCAGAATGTCTGTATAAATTGCTCGATATTAAATTGATCTTAATCTTCTATGACCATTCCGTAATTGTTTCATTCATGTTACTTCGACCTAGAAATTAATATATTACACAGGAGAAAATCATTTGTCACTGTTAGTAATCACTTGCTCTAGAGAACGTGCACGTGTGATCGTGATATCTCTCAATTTTCCGAGACAATGTTTTTTTCCCCTTATTGAAACGCACCAAATCATTATTTATTTTCTTTGACTATTTGTTTCAAATAAATAAGATATATTTATTAGTAAATGACCAGTCATTAAATAATTATTTTATCTTATAATTGTACAATGATTAAATCTTGCATTTCCGTTTAGGAAAAATTTAATGAGACAAAAACTTTGATTAAAGAAAAATTTCGGTTCTTTTTGTAAAAAAAAATATTATTCTTAATAATATATGACAATTCCCATAATTCATATCGTAAATATAAATTCGCTTATAAATATTTAATTTTTTAAATTCATATTTGTATACAGAAGTTTATCAAGGCAAATACAATGGGTACGTTACATCTCAATTTTTTCTTTTATTTTATAAAAACTTAGTGCATTTATCAAATAGAATGAACAAGGAGCGCGTTGGGGAGATTTAAATGTCGAATTTTTTAAATATCGAATTACCGACCACCATTCTCTGATTATCTGGGAAAATCTTTTCACAATTTTTTACCATGACACAATCGATTTTAGTTTTTGATACTCGTTTACTCATTATTTGAAATCGTATATTTCGACCGACGACTCTCTATTTCATCTACAATTGTAAGCATACACCACGTTACTTGTTTCCGCGTTCACGAGCATGCTTTGTATGTGTTTACAAAGTGGAAATTCTAATTTCTGGCGCACAAACCCTACATCCGCTACTCTATTATCAGCACGTGCTCTTACTTCCTGCTATTATCCCGCAAGCTTCATCACCGAATTTATCTTATTTCATTTTCGCAGATATGTTACCGTGTCATATAAGAGATTACCATGCGATAAAGAGATTATCATGCGTCCAAAGCACGCTTGCAAACCGATATATAACACTCTCTTATACGCCAAAATGTCAATATATATTGGTCTCATGGAATATTTAAGGTTAACATGGCCGTTTGATTCATAAAGTATGTATTTTCCAGCATCCTAAGTTTTCTCGATCATAAAACTCGAGACCAGATGGGCGCATAATGTATGACGAGTACTCGCGCGATCTCTATCTAAAATTTCAATTTTTTAGAACAAGCATTTGCTCATGCATAATTTATTTTCCTCTGACAGGCAGCCATCCGCGCTTTTAAAAAATTAGAGATAACAATGAAATATCATTCTTTGTCAACGTGTATAAAACGAAAACTTTCTCTTAATTGCGATGATGCTTTTATACTAACGGTAAAACCGAACAGTGATACTGTAATAATATTGCCGGAACAATATTTTTTGAAGTAATGGAAGCTTTTTCTTTCTACTCAATTATTCTACTTCTATATTATTTTTTTATTTTAAATTATGATTTCCTAAGTACAGATATATTTACAAATGAAATAAAATAATGATTTTTCAAACTTTCTTTTCTCTTAGATTTTAAAAAGTAAAAAGTTAATTAACTTTGTAATAATCAGTCTACCAATAATATTTTTTCTCTTATCGATTAATTAATCAGTCGGTTTTCCAATAAATACAAATGTAAGTCTTAAATGAATTTTTTATTTAAATTACGACGATTGCACATTAAATGCACATAACAAAATACTTGGGAAAGAGAATCGCTGCACAAGTTCTAAATTAAACTTGTCAAACAACATGACTATCAGAGAGCTTCACTGCAAAGAGTAGATTGATAAATAACAAGTTTAGAGAAGCATAAAATTGAATATGTTAATCGTAAATAGCATTTCTTCTTAGACGGGTTATTCTAGACATATCTGAGACTTATATAAACACAAATAACTGATACAACAGCTGGCATATTTGTCATATTAATCTCATGAGATTATGTATGTTTATTGTTTCGAAAACTATATGGAAAAAACAGCATCAAAATGAAATTCGGAGGAATGTTACAACTGACAATTAGATTTACTCTTAATACGCAGTATTCATGGAATACATTCAGAATCGATTATAAATTTTATAATGTCTAGAATAAACGATAAATAATTTACTAATTACAGTGCTATGTATACTCTCTAAAATTTTTAGCGTAAGTTTTCACTCTGAAGAATAAAGTTCTCACTCTGAAAGATTGAAAATTGAGTCAGAATTTTTCAAGAGTTCAATTTTCTCTTTATAATGAGATTCCAAAGTATTTAGAAAGTATTTAGAAAGTATATTGTTACTTTACAATATTGTATACAAAAATTTAAATAAGTGTATGAATTCTTACGAACTCTTGTATCATTAATTTCTATCATAATCGTGAAAAGAAATAACGTTTATCATTATTATCACTACCTATAGTGATAAATAATAAAAAAGTTTAAATAATTAAAACTTAAATTAATAATTTAATTAATTAATTAAAAATTTTAAATAATTTAAATTTTTCACAATAGAATAAGATTATTATGTTTTATGGGCTGTGTTATTTTTTATGTAACATTAGCTTAAAATTTTAGACTCAAGTTTTGCAGCAAACTCTAAATCTTTGAGATAATTTATTTCTTTCATAATCCAATGTAATATTGTATCTTTTGTGATCCGTGCATAGAAACACCGAGCAAAAGTAATACGAAAGAGGTAGAAATATAACAAGCAAGAGAGATTTGTATTTTCGTTAAATCCACGTAGAAGAAGAGATGTTAAATTTCAACTAAAATGAGCCATTTATTTCCGTGAAAAAAATACAAGCGAGCGACGAAAAATAACGTTTACATTTTTAGTTGTTTCTTATAATATAGTAGTTAATTTTCAAGATAATTTACAAAATTAATATATTCAAGATTATATTATGTTCTAAGGAATACTAAGAATTTAAATTTTTACTGATTTAAAACATTTGAAACTAATCAGATTAAATGTCAGAAATTAATGTACATTAGCGTTTTTTAGTATTCTAAATTAAACAAATCCAAAGCGAAAATTTCAACATTTATATATGATGAAATGTTGTGTAATAAATTGGGTCAATGTGCATGTAAAGGGCGTGAAGAAACTTTGCCATGAAAAACTGTCGATACTAGTTTGCCAAGCATCGCTTAATGCACGAGTTCTCTGAGTTCATTCAATGAACGAGGAACTTAATATGAAGCTTACGTAAGGGAAAATTTATACAGACAACTTTCCCCCTCTTTCTCTTTCTGTTTCGAATTCAATCCTTATTGCATTTTCAATCATTTCGTTTACTACATTAGGAAGAGTGAGATCAAAAAATTTCTAACCGCACAGTTAATCACACTTAGCCACGTGTTGTGAATAATGCATGACACAAAATTGAGATAACAAATCGATCTCATTCAAATGCCGTGAATTACAATGATTACTTCAATTCATAAAATTCTCTGCTGTTTAAATTCCACGATCTTCCAACGAATAATTAGCTTTTCCAACTTCTGTGCTGGCCGATTTCTCATTTCATAATTGTCTTTACGATAGAACAGAACTTTAATTAGCTTATGAAATATAATAAAAGTTTCTCTGAATTTGATGCTGTTATATCATTATTTTAATAGTCTCTGTACTATTATTTTAATTTAAAACGTAATATCGAGGTTTTATTGTATAAAACTATTTTATAAAACTTTCATAAATGGTTAGAAAATAAAATAATTATGCAACATAATATTTAAAAAATAAATTCTTTAATAAAATTAAAAATAACTTTTCTCATCAAATTCATGTTATTTTAAATGTCTTTATTTCAAATAATATAAAAAAAATACAATATAAGAGTTATTGATAAATATGTATGCATAGACAAAAAAGTTAAAAATATACAAAAATAACTTATTATAAAAATAAATATAATTAACAATCAAAAACCTGAGTGTTTCTTTATTAAAGAAATTAATTAAAATATAATATTTAAGAGAAAAATATTTTATTTTTTTTACTACTTATGTATAATATCTAATCTTGGAAATATATAAGAAAAATCAAATGCAGAAATCTCAAAACCAATTTACAAAATATTAAGAAAAAAATAAAACAATATGTAATCTAAATAAAAATTGTCTTTTATTTTTGTATTTTATAAATAATTTATTTGCATATATAAGCAGGAGAATAAACGTTAAAAAACTCGTCTCAGTTTTCATTATTAATGAGATAAAAATATTTTTGAAAAGAATCTAAATAAATATTTCAAACATCAATATTCTACTTGTTGCATTATCATTTTATTTGTTTCTCTTTTTCCTCGTTTTTCATTAATTATCCGCGCAAATAAATTCGAAAATTAAATCTACTTAATGTATTTAAAAATTTATAGAAAAAAAATTTTAAACAGAAGAAATTATTAATAATGAATATATTAATTATGAATATATTAAATTTTTATAGTATTCTCAATTGCAAAAATCGTGAAAATCTTAATTAATCGTGACATTTTATGTATAAAATGTTAAATAAATTAAATTACCTTAATTCCAAGATTAAATATTTATATCATTATGTATATTCTAGCTCATTCATTTCAATGTAATATACTTCCATAAAACGTTACGTTAATCTATATTTTAATATTCTTAATATTGTATACATTTATACACATATCTATTTATATATATATATGCATACATATATCAGAAAATTCTTGTGATGATATACTTAAAAAATCATGAAACTCATTTACAAAATATTTTAAAAAGAAAAAAGTAAAGCAACATGAAGAAATAGAAATTTTTATCTTTGTACTACTAATTGTAAGTTAACTCTTAATACATACATATTGGGTTCATAATTTGCATATTTCTTTCCTTTGAAAAACTAAGCACATCAAGTAACATTTATATAATTCTTTTTAATACATAACTTTATAAATACTTTCTAAAGATGTTAAAATATATGTAAGAATAATTAATAAATTTTGTATATTGTTAAAAGGATAATGAAAATTAACTCGGGACAGGAATGACTACATATGTAATAAAGACCGAAAATCATATATATATATATATATATATATATATATATATATATATATATATA
>NW_012130066.1:3784707-3811737 GCF_000143395.1 Atta cephalotes
ATACACATACTGTAAGGCTTAATCGCGAAAGTATATCATAATCATCGAATTTCGCCGAATCGAATTTTGTTTTTAAAACCATACGATACATTTCGGTATCACTGTGAGTCGTTGCTGCCAAAAAAGCAAAGACCAAAGCCAACCTTACTCTTAGCCTCGTTTCTCAAAATATTTTGTAGTGCGAAATAACGGTAAATATAACACACAGTTATATCGTAGTAATATTTTGTGACTGGTTGACAGGCGGCCTTGATGCTTGTTTTGATTGCACGCTACGAAACGCACAGAGTGAGACCATGAGCTGTGACATAGCAGAAACTGCCGCAAGCTGTGACATAGCGCATTATCATTTAAGCAGCAATGCTCCATAATTCCATGAACATTACGAGCGTCAAATAAAACACACTCTTAGTAGAACCTAATGACGCAAACAGTTCCCTATTCTCATATTATCTGTCGAAAAGCATTTACATTAAATATCATGAGAAAATATGATTATTTCTTATGAATAATTATTAACCTGCATCGTTCACTATCCTGTTAAATCTATAGCGTTAAATTTAATCTAACGTAAGTCACTACTATATATCATTATTTTTTACTAAAACAATAGTTGTATAGTGTCAAATATAACCATTTTTTTAGTACAAAATAATGATTAAAATAATATTTAATAAGAGCGGTAATGACAGACATTAAGTTAAATTTGACAGTATAGATTTAATAATGTAAACTCTTACTATTAATGATTCGTAAACGTATCAAAACTTATTTAAACAGATTTATATCGCGCAATTTATTTATTTGTGCTGATAAAACGATAGCAAATTATAATTTATCATGTTTAAACTATGTATTTATTATGTCTAAATTATGTATTAAATGGTTAGACGAGAATTGTTTTTTAAATAGTGTTGTTAAATCGAATATATCTCGTATATCATGCTTTGAGTTTTTTGCTAAATTAAATAAAATTAAGTATAATATCCTTATCAGTTTTAAATTATTAATATTTCTTATCCTGTAATAAATACTGATACTATTCCTTTCTCAAATATTCATGCAGACACATGTCATATGACTATATGTCATTTCAGATAACTTATCTAATAAAAGAGACTTATGATTGCTAATTATAATTATTTATTATTATAACATGTTAATTTTAATCTGAACTTTTAGAGCTCTTCCATATACAATATGCAATGATAATGACTGGCCTTTATTCTAGTTAAAGTACGACGCGTGAAATTCCATATTTTTATCAAAGAGAACAGCAGAACCTCTTTGATTATTTCAGAATTAATATCATTATAATACAATTTCGTATAAATTAAAATTCATAATCTTTATTATGTGTACATATCTATATATATATCTATATATATAATGTACAAAATAATTTTGACAGTATTATAATGAACATAGTAATTGAAATTCAAGTAAAGTATGCACATATCGATAATTAAATTTATAAAAATGAAAATGAAAATGAATGAAAAATATTTTTGATCGAGAAAATATGAAAATAAAATTTATATCGACGATAATATTAACTGTGTGGGATTCCGTGTAATTTATTCTGAACTTTTTACTCTACATATTTTTGAGAGGTAAAATTCAGTATCAAATCAAAAAAAAATGACTTACATTCTCTTGATTGATCAATTTTTCACTAGTTTATTTTTACTAATTACAAGTAGATTAGAAACCCTATTATGAGAGTCTGAACATAAAATTTTTCAAACTTTTGATAAGCTGTCGTTTTTGTCAATTCTGTAAGACAGAATGAGTAAGATAGTGAATTATAAGATATGAGAATAAGATAACATACATAGGCCGTATTCAAGGAGACGCTATTAGCGCTATTTGTGTCATTCTATCTTCATCGTCCATTAGACATGAGACAAGGATAATATTACACAAATGGCGCTGATAGCGCGCTTCTCGAATACATAAAAAAGGATATATACCTCTAGAGAGAAAGGATATACCCTCCTTTCTTACCCTTGCCTTTGTTTTGATAAAATTACTCTTAGCCAAATTCTGTTAGTCTCTAGGGTAGATTATAGGCATGTGGAGAACTGTTATAATTCATGAATGAAATATTAATATAAGATGTGTTAATGATATAATAGATAAAAATGTAATATTAGAATGTGCATGCAATGTATTGTACGAGATCAATAGAACATATACAATAAGACAAAATTCGTTAAATGCAATCGATAAATATTTTACTTTTAAATTCTTATTAAGATTTAGCAACTTGTATTTTTGGTTCAAAATAATGTTTCAAAAATTTATCTAATTTTTATTATATAATAAAAATTTTATTAAATATAAAAATATAAAGATTTAAATGTTCAATGCGCATCAATATTGGCTCGTTCAAAAAAACTCGAAATTTAAAACTCGATATTTTCAATATTATAAAATTGTAAGTTATACGTATTACCACAAAATATTGGATATTTGAAATTATTATCAGTTGTATTCAAAACATTTTATTTCTCAATTTGTATTTGTTTAATATTGTATATATGTATCTCACAAACTCGGAAAATATTCAAAAGAATTTCTTTCTCTCTAAATTACATTCCACGATAAATAATTGTCAGAAGCAATTGCAAAAAGCGTGGTATTTCTTTTCACATTTTTGAGCGCGTTCGCTGCCTCGGACTTTATCATTGTTTTTCATATCAGATGGGCGTTAACGAATGCATTCGTATTGATAAAAAAATCATAATAATCGTTATTGTGAAAAATTCTTGTCGATTCGATATTTTATTGAAAATAAAGTATTCTCGTTGCAAAGTCAGAATTAAACCAGGCTTCTTTTTTAAATAAATTTAGATTTCCAGAAGTAGTGATTTCGGTAATGAGTAGACGACGATTACGATCACATAATTTTTAATGAGAGAAAATTTTATTCTTCTCTCGATAAATATTCTCTCATTAATGCTATTATTAATATTAATTCTGTCTTCATAAAAAAACAATGGAAATAATAAAAATAAAAAAACAATGGAAATAATAAAAGTATAATTGATGGATAAACGAGAAATTTATTAATAATTTTGTGTTATATAAAACGATGAATATAACTTTTTAATTGTTAGTCTATTAATAATTGTGTCACACACATAATTATCCCTTAATAATTATTATCCCCTCAATTTACATAATAAATATAAAAATTTCTGATAAATTTTGCTTTATATATGTTTCTGATGTTTTCCTGTAATTCTATAAAATATCTTAAATATAAATATTTAATTTGATTGTACTACATTTTGTAAATAAATATTAATATTTATATTAATATTTATTTACAAAATGTAGTTGTATTATTATTAAATGTAGTTGTATATAAAATAATAATAATAATTTTATATTTGTATCATATAGGTTTTATCGATTATATATTATGTATTATACCATTTATATTTTTTATAATTTTATATTATATTATATTTTGAAATAAAACAAATTATATAAACGTAAATTAATAAAAAATAAATATATGCAAAGAAAGAGGACTGTCGAGAATTACAATTAGCAGGAATGAAAAACCTCTGTGTGTTTTTAATGGATAAAATTTCAGTGCAAACCTAAAATATAAAGTATAGTTGATCAATTTAATTCGTGAGAAAATAGAAACTCAAAAAACAAATTTAACCGAAGTTTAATCGTATATAATCGTATTAATCGTTATTTATCGTATATAATATTCGATAAGAGTAGAGTAATCTGCATATAAAAAGATGACTTATGCATTTTTCTGGTAGTTGTCAGAATAAAATTAAATTTCGCAAATGAATGAATCATGCAGTTCGTTTCATGAGGGATGCGAAAATTTCCATATTGAATATGAAAAAGGTTATTTCCTTTTAGCCATTATCTAGATTTTTTTCAACAGATTTTTCAGTTGGTAATTCTCAACAGCTGGTCATTGATCAATGTGTTACTATTAGTAATGCACGAAATCAAAATAGAAAATTGCCTCGTCAATCACGCGTATTGTATAATGATTCTATTATAACTCATAAAATTCCGCTCTCGACGATATCCGAATTTTTCGTCTCTCTAACGAGTAACCAACTTTCAATTCTGTTTCCCTACTAATTTCCCATTTCATGAATATCTACTCAATAAAACACAGTTTTATGTATATAGATAATAGATTTGGTTTTTTAGTATACTCGATTTATGATTAAATTTGAATAATGGTCGACATATAAAAAAATGTCGATTTGTAAAAAAATGAGAAAAGGTAAAATGAGACAAGGCATTTTAAATAGCATTTTAAATAATGACCTTTTTTCAAAATTATTTATATTACCAGAGAGAGGGGTATGTATAAAGTAAAGCGTACTTTTATATAACACATGTAATGCAAAATATACAAATAGCATATTTAGTGCACAAAAAAGAAAGAAGCTTAATAATTTATACTATATTAAAAAATTTGCACACCGGATTTTATTTCGAGTAATAAATATCAGTAATAATATATTTAATCTAATTTCATCGCTTCTTCGTAACGTATCGTCTAGATCGACGCTTTCTCGCAGTTTTAATTGCAGGAATTATTTGTAGTTGTTAAAAAAACTTTTTATTAAAAAACGAAAAAGTAAAAATGATTAGGAAGCGTAGCTCCTCAATAATTTTATTGAAAAAAAGGGCGAAAATCTCTGTCTCTCTTAATTCGGCGCCTATGAATTTGAATATTATTTTTCAATTTGTAGGAAACCTTTGCAAATTATTATAATCTTCATAAAAACGATAAGATAAAAAACAGAGAAAAGAGAAAAGTCTAAGAAAACTGATCGTTTGTAAATTTTATAATACATATATTCCTGCGTCAGTAAAGTTTCCTCGAACATAAGATGCGAAGACCTTTTTTTACTGTTATCCAATAACGAGACGATAGTTTATTGGCAATAATTGTTGCTCCAACCATACGAAACACAACCAATAATGGTCATATGTATCAATTATAAATATCGGTTCTCGTTACCAAGAAATCGTGATATTACTGCGAATGAAATACGGTGTACTTGTAATAGTAACATGAATCGAACGTATAATAAAAACGAATATTCGCTTAATGGACTTGACATTTATTATACTGAGAAATTTTTCTTTAGCTGTTATAATTTATGCTCCTATACGGGAAAAAGAATTTAGTTGCATCAATTGGAATTCTGATTGAAAATAGATAAATTAGAATTTTCTGATTAATTATAATTCTAATTGAAATAATCAGAATTTTGATTGATATAATCAGAATCTATCGATTCGTTCATTTTCAACCAGAAATTTTTCTCAGTATACGATTCTTCATACAAGAAATGCGAATATTTCGAAAATCTAATAATTTCTTTCTTACTACCCAACCGATATTCTTTCATGCTAGCAATGAACATGTTTCGTATTAAGACTAGCGATAGTACAGTACTTTACAGGATTTTTCCATTAATTCGACAACAAAAGAAATGCTACGAGTGAAATATCCTGTCTTGGTAGTTTAAATCGTGACAGCTATCTCATCTACTCTTCTATCCTCTAAACCGTCACTCTTCCGTTCTTGCTTTTGCGTTTTCACACCCCTTGTCCCCGCGTATCTTCTTGATACAAATTCGAATTGCCGCAATCGTTCTCAACGGTAATGAGGAATAATTGCGGGAAATCGAAATCGTATCGAAGGAGGAATACCTACTCTCCCCATGGAGAATTCTGTCCGATTTATGAAATTGGATTTTCCGTATTAAATCGTTATTCGGACTATTACGTAAAGCATCATGCGCATCTCGACATTGCTTTAACTACCTCGCAATTTAATTCCTTCCGTGTCACAGTAAATTAGATTGCGTTTCGCGATGATGTATGAATACATATATACATGAGTATGTTTGAGACACAGAATTTATATCCCAAACATATAATATAAATATAAATACATGTAAGCATTAAACGAGATATTACTCAGAAGATGATAGTCCCTTAACAATCTAATAAATTTATTTATTCGTAAGTAGGAATACAAAATATGTATATTATATTGCAAAAATATTTTAATAATAGAATTTAAAAATTCTACAAATTTTTTTCTATGAAGTCAGAAAATAATCAGATAAGCAAAAATACGACATAATATTTAAAGCAAGATATATTTTCAATTTTTAGTATTTCATTTAGTATTTCATTAGTACTTGTCATAATTTATTAGTCAGTAAATAATTCAGTGAAATTTTTTATAAATGTATAGTCAGAATCAATATCATACAATGAATTTTATTTTTCTTTTTTAAAAATTATAGAAAACTTCGATTTATTAGTAGAAGTTACAAAGTAATCTCAACAATGCAACCCGATCTTAAAATTGCAACGAATCATGGATATTTTTTCTTTTTTTCAATTATCTTTCTTGGAGTACATACGTTTACGTTTCAAAAATTGTTTATGTTTCTTTAATCTTCAAGTCCCAAGATTGAATGTAACGGAAAAAATATATCGCAGTGAAAATTTTCATGGCTTCGAAATAAATATAAATAAAGTGTCGACGAAAGAATAATACTGTATACGAGTAAATAATATTCTGAAAGCGTAAAGCTATCTTACGTGATTCAAAAACTTTACGAAGGATTTGTGAAAGAACGACAGAACTTCATATCAGTTTGTGCTAATTCTTAAAAGTAGGATTTAAAAAAGATATACCAGCATTAACGCGCGGCAGCTTTAAATAGTTCTGTTTGCTAATAATGTATAGAAAATACATTAAATACATGAAACATACTAAATTTATATGTTAGAAAAACAACAAACAACTAGAAAGTAATAATATGTAATAATAATAGTCAAATAATAATAATACAACTTATGTATGGATATTTTAGGTACGTTTTCGTTTTAAAATTTTATTTTTTTTTATTGTAATAATTTTCAATGAAAGACATTGCAAAATTGTTTTTTGTATTCTCATTCTGATCTCAATTTCTTGCGTAAATATTCTTTTAAACAAAAGCCTTAATGTGACGAATCACAATTTAAAGAATCATACGACGATTTTATCTAACCGGCCATTGTATACATAAGAATCTATCAAATCTTATAGCTGCTTTGCAAGTCGATGAAAAGAATTCTTTAAAATGTTATATAACATAAAGATACAAACAGAAATGCGATCTTATTACGTGAATTTTTTTCGTTTAAATATGCTATGCTACTTTATTTAAAGAGTAAAATACAATGCATTTCAAAATAATGATCATTGGTTAAGGAGGTTGCAAATGAAAATGCAATATATTAAGAATTACTTGGAAAAAATAATAGATTATTTTAGATTGTATTTAAAAGTGATACAAAAAAATTAGAAACAGTTTACCATCTGGATAAAAAGTTATTTCAATAAATAATAAGTATTATATTATAACTACTATTTTTATTGCAAGCATAAGACTTTTTTGTTGCGTCTTACAATTAGCTATAAATTATGTCGCAATTTCAGAATGCAGCGTTATCGATTTTTATATTTTTGCTGACAAAGTTAGTGTCTATTAAATATCAAGATCTATGGATCTATATTACGATAATAACTGGATATATCACATACTTTCATTAGTTTATCGTCTAAAAGAGATACAAGCTACAAAGAAGATACTGCGCTTTCACGCTATATTCTTGTTACAACAATAGATATTTTCGCGTAAACTACCTACGTTGTTCTATATTCCTTATTCTTCCGTCGACAAGAAATATCAAGCTTGAATTTATAACACGGATAAAATCTGTACAAAGCTATTACGTCAAGCTCTAATTACTTTCTATTTTGTATAAAATTCAGGATCCATTACGGCGCATCTAACACAATATGCTCGCTCTATACAAAATCTCTCAGACTATCTCATGACTCCGAAAAACTTAAATAGCTTTGTTACCACTTTGTACATAGTTGCAATGAACAATTTATCGGTTCCCACGGCATGTAAGTTTGTCATAAACTTCTTGATAAACTTTGTCGGCACGACGAACTTATACTTTGAAAATCCGACATCCAGGATTTTGTTATAAATATTCAGCTAGGTGAAACGCCGTTGATATCTTAATAGATAACTTAATAAGGACATGGCAAGAATGTTGACACAGCAACCTAAACTAGGGACACGTAGGTAAACTTTCGATCGTGATATCTCTTTAATTCAGGTCTATTCGTGAGCTCCTGATTCCTAATTGAGACTCTATTCATACCTTAGACAAACTTGAGAACCCTTCTCATATGTGTAATCCTCCTGCGACGAAATTTACTGGTTTTATTACTGATATTACATAGAGTTCTTTTTAAATAATACAAATAATATTAACTCTCTTTTTAAAAGAATCTATAATAGAATATATATACAGTCGTTATATAGTCTTTCAAAACTATAATTGCTGCTAAAGCTTTTAATAAAACTAAAATGGAACTTCCTTCCAAGTTATTGCGAGATACATGTGCCTCATTATACACATAAGCTGAATTTGTCAGGTATATTTAAGTCTAAATTATCAACAGCAAATTTCAGCCCAAATATAATATAATAATATTGTATCATAATCCGAGTAAAATGTAATTTTCCAGGCTAAAAAAATAATAAAATTAATGAGTTTTATTTGCGCCTGCGCCATACACATTATACTCGTAGCATATAAAGAGAAATATAAAAAGAAAATATGATCCTCTTAAAAAAATCAGTCTTATATTCTCTATGCAACATGCTCCTGATAACAGTAATAACTTTATTATGAACACTTTAAATTATGATAAGTTCTTTATCTCAAAAACTAGACTTAAGATCTTATATCTGTATAATTATATATTGCATATCAATATGCAAAATATAGCAAACGACGAACTTCTTATGAGAACTGCAATGCGTTCTACGAACAAGATGAAATCCTACGACATAAAAAAAGTCATCTCTGCCTGCTCTAATCTCGCCTTATTTCATACGCGGTATACTTTGCGAAATGCTAGTGCGAAATGTGTCGATCGTCACGCAGTGTAATCCGTCTTATTGGTCGGCCGAGTCGCGTGACCCAATGCTGTTAACTCGCCGAAATTGAATCGTTATGAAGGCAACATGCCTCTGTGAGGCCGTAATAACGCGATGGCCTCATGGCGAGCTCGAAAGCGCAACTCAAAACGGCGTCATAAAAATCCCGGCACGTGCGCGATGACATCGGGAAGACCGAGTGCTACGAACACCGTCAATCACGTCGGTTTTCTGCTCTACACAGAAAGTAAAGGCGCCGTAATCCGCGATGGCATAAACGTCAATATATCAGCATTCCCAGACTGGCGTCGGAAATTTCGTATGCTTGAGCGTCATCAAAATAAAGCTCTCCGAGTTGATGGGAGAAAAGCCCTCTTTCTTTGCAAGTATATCTTAATAACGTAAATCAACGATAGCGTTATGCGGCGACGAATCTCGTGTTGCACCATAGTGTCTTTATGTTCTTAGTTTTGCATAACGAAAGTTTCGAAATAAGAACTGCGTTAATGATCCGAAAAGTAATTATTGTTAAGTAAGTATTGTTAAGTAAAAAATTGTAAAAGTAATTATTGTTAATTATTGTGGCGTAAGCAAGTAATTTAAAATAAAAACCAATGACACAATATACTTGTGGGTTTCTTTTTTTCTTCCTTTTTAGAATTACGATCACAGAAAAGAAATACCTAATAGAAATTATTTTTGCTTAAACTTCTATTTTTGATTAAATAAATAAAAACTACAAATAAAAAATAAAAATTAATCAATAAAATTTAAAATAGTTTAAGGAATTAACTAAGAGAAGATCAATAATATGGATTAAATATCTAATTAATTGTAAATATAAATCAAGATCACAATAAATTAATAATTGACAAAATTAATTGATTAAATAAGTATTGATATGATCGTTTTATAAAGATATATATAATTAAAAATCTATCGATATATAATCTAGTATTTATCGGTAAGATACTTTTGTACTAAAAAAAACTAAAAAATTTTGATATTAAAAAAAAACTTGAAATAAAAGAATTCTCTGATGGGAGAACATTTAAGCATTTCGCACAATACAAAATTCCTTAATAAAGCTTCGCAACTACTTCTCATCTCCATAGTATGATTTCTATAGTCTCATATCTTTCAGCATATTAAGTTAAATTTACTTCTTCAATCGAATTCCGTTCGATATTCCGTTTAATATTGACAAGTGCATTTCAAGATTGAAGATGAAAGAATTCCTACTTTCAAGAGTTCAGCTTTTTTAAGTTTTTCCTCAGTCGTTCATCCTTGTACAAAAAATACAAAAAATAAAAAAATGTAAAATAAAAGGAAACTGCTTCAAAAATAGAAACGCCGATTTTCATAACAAAAGAAGAAAATAACAATTATAAAATCTTATAAAAGTTTACAATTTTATGATTTTATTACTCCACCGGTATCTATTTCGAATATTGTAAAATCTATGAGAATAAGCAAATTTTTTTTCGTTCGAAGTTCTGGAACGACGAAATACATATTTCGCATGTTGATTTTCATGTATTTTCTATATTGTTTCCTTATTTTTTAGTTATGCAATTGCTAAATTACTTTCGTGCTTAAAAAAATATTTAATGCGTATACATAATAAATTAAATAAAATTAATAAAATATGTACTTTTAAAAACATTATTTTATTTAAATTACTATATGTACGAATTAAACATTTAAAAAATGGAAGTAATTATTAAAAATAAGTTTTAATATTATCTTTAATATGATTCAATTTACAAAGAAATAGAAATAAATCAAATGAATATTTAAAAAAATATCATGATAAAACTATAATACATAAGAGTTGTGTGCTGCATTAATAGAATGCATTAATAGAAATTTAATGAGAAGTCTTAGAACATAAAAAACATATAGGTATTAAGGTATTGGAAAATGCGTATCATCGTAGTTTGTAATATCATCCAATGTTTCTACCCAACTTGAGAGAAACTTAAGATTTCATCAAACTTTACGATGTCATCATCGTAGTATCGTCAAAACGCTTCTCTATTTTTCTTATTATATTCCCTTGATATTCTTGCATGATGATATACATACATGATGATATACATGATATATAGACATGCTCCATTTTTCAATGTTAAACATTTTATATTACATTGACTTTTTATTAAACAATATCCATAACAACCAGAAAAACGCACTCGTCAAAAAAATTATAGTAACAGTAATGATCTATTTTCACATCTATACTTTTCGATTAATATTATTAATTTTTAGATCTTATAAATATAACAAATAGATGTTAATTTAATAATAAATATAATATCACATAGTTTTATCGAGTAATAAATTCAATAGATATAGTAAGAGTTCAGTTAATATATATTTAACTACTATCTTATTAATTATGTCTAAAGATACCTTATATCTCATATTGCATCACATAAATTGCTCATTCCTATCCTATTACCGCAAGTATTTCTTCAATGCTGAAGCCAAAAGACCATCACCTATCAAACGATCCATCCACTGCAGCTCAAACCGCATACTCTAAATACTCTATCGAATATATTGAATGCACTATCTTATCCAGAATTCCACTCACGTTGATGGCAAAAATACTACGCTTCGGTGGTGGCTTCGGAATTTATATATAAAAAATATTTACGAGTGTAAATGTGTTTTGAAGAGGAACAATATCAGATTACATTTTAAATATATGTTTTATTATCCTTTCTGTTTACTCAGCCATACTTTTTCTCTTAAAGAAGATAAAAGTATAAAATATTCATTTTATACAAGAAAAATAAATATTACGACATGCTGAAGATTACTGTGTCCATTTTATTAACCGTGCTACAACTAAATTAATATCGTATTTAATAATAGTTAAGAATTGGTAGAGTGCCTATTCTATTTAATAAATAATCTTTTTAATAAACAATTTATAGTACTTTTAATCTATTAAAAAAAAGAATAATATTATTATTTATTATTTTACATATTCTCAGAAATATGTAGATATAATCTCAGTTCTTTTTGGTTTGGAGTGTATATTTTTTACATTTATACACAAATTCTCATTGGAAATATAACAGTTTCATGAATACGAAATTTGGAACAATACGTTCTTAATTCTTCCGATAACCATTCGATTCGTTTCGTGCGATTTGCGAAATGGTTCTCTCAATATTTAAAGCAATCAGTTTACGCATCCATTTAATCGTGGAGAATCGGTCAGAACAATTTCCAGTGATTACTAAATTAGAGAAAACGACTTTTTGCACATGGGTACATACATACTCAATACATCTCGACAATTTTTTTATTGAAATAGGTCAGCATTTAAGTTTATTATGCTTCGGATGCATTATCGAAATTAAATCTCGAGGATAAAATTATGATAATGTCAACACTCCGGCGAAGCTTTATTCGTGCATATAATAATCGCGTGTTGATTTTACTTCAGTAATTAAGTACGTAACTCGAAAATGACGTTATCGATTATAAACGAATTCATATATTCACACAAAATTGCAAATTGTTATAGTGTAAAATTTAAATAATATGTTCGTGATCATAAAGCACAAAAAGCTAAAAGCTTAAAAATTTAAATTTTTAACAATAATTGAAAAAGATAACGATATTTATATTTTAATATTATTAGTATTAATAGTATTAATTAATAATTACAATATTCTCACTTAAGTTTGATTACATAGTCTAACAAAAAATATTGCGGCGAGTAGAGCTAGCATTTCTTAATAGATTCAAGATCGCTGAATCCAAATCCGCCAGCAAAATGCATCACATCAGATTTTTTCGAGTAATATAAGCCAAAAACAGCATTTTTTGCCATATTTATTATGTTTTTGTGACTAAATAAAATTTTATTTTTCAATTTCATTGGCGCCTCTAAAGAGCAAATCTTCATCTTTAAAACGAACTTGTTTTTACTGTTACAATGTACAATTTTTTTCATCGAGTTATGAACGTTTTCTGAAATGTAAAATGATCCAAATTAGCGGATTAAACCTGGAGATAGATTAGTATCAAAAAAGTATCTTAGGCTTTCTAGAAGTCACTGATATCAAATCTGAAAAATCTAAAATATAGAAATGCAAAATGGCGGATCTAATATAGCGGACCAAATATCACTTTACATTTTGATCTTCCATAACAAATCCGCCATTTTAAATTTCTATATTTTAAGTTTTTCAGATTTGGTATCAGTGATAACCTTTAGAAAGGTCTAAAATACTTTTTTTAATACAAATCTATTTACTTTCCAGGCTAATAAAATTGAAAAATAAAATTTCGCCACAAAAAAAATGATAAATATGGCAAAAACATTGTTTTTGGCTCATATTATTCAATTTATCTCAAAAATCTGACGTGATGGGCATCTTTCACCGACGGATTCAGCGATCTTGAATTTAAAAAATGCGAGTCGTGATGGTCGCCATAGGAAGAAAAAGTCAAATTTTGTCGCACAATGTTATTATTATAATGAATTATTTATTTTGAATTTGATTAGAATTGTATCATAACAATTTATAATAATATAGTACATTTGTAAGTGATGATATATTTATGTAATTTGCTTTTTTCCATTACAATTTAACTTAATAATTTCCCGGGAAAAAATGTTTTATATATGATTATACAAAATTGTATAAAAATATATATAATTTTATATAATTGATTTTATATAATAAATAAATGGATATATTTTATATAGAATTGTATATAATTATTTATATGTATATTTATATATATACATATAAATATATATAATTATATATAAATTTACATATAAAATTATATATATAATTAATAATTTTATATAATTATATATAAAATATTTTTTTCTGGATTGATAATATGAAAAGCAGAATTCTAGTAGTATTAGCTTTATAAGAGAAATCTCGTAAAATACTATTTTAATCTCTATATTTATTTCATCCTACATTTTAACGTCGATGTTGGAATGGAAGTTTACCGTGCGAACTTATAAATATTCATAAAAAATTCTTTTAACACAATTACTTTTTACTCCTGTTCACGCTTTGTCTTAACGAATCTTAATTAATTAAGTAATGAAGTTATGTCTCATCTTTTTATTAATTCCTTGAAAGGCTACATGCACATATAATCTATATATTAAAATAAATCTGTGCAAACGATTAAATTTCCAAGCTTTTAAATAATCTTCATGTAATTAATATTTTTTTTATTTTTACAAAAATTTCTCTGATATTATTGTTAAATTAAAATTAATAATTTCTCATTATTATTTACTAATTTGTATTTAGTAAAATAATATGCTAATGTTATAATATATAACAACATTAAAATGAAAAAGATTTGTTATATTCATTGTATATGATTCATATGATTTTTATTTTTTATATATAGAGATTTTTTTATATAGAAACATTTAAACATCACGTTGCACCATGAGCATGTAGTTAAAATATGTAAACTTTTGATGTACCCCATTTGCGTGACGTACCTCTACTTCCTTTCGTATTTGACTGAAATATTAAGTTACCATTTAAACCTTGGTGCCGGGTAATTTTACCAGCAAAAGTAATTGCTGACGATGTTCTTGCAAAATATATGACATCGCGACTCCTTGAAACTTTCATGTCCACAATAATTTTAAAGAAGTTCTCGTGGATTCTATTTTTAGCCTTATTTATGAATCTCAAATCGTCGTCAGAAATCAGAACAAAGTTTATTTTGTGTAACATAAACAAACATGTAAATCTACATGCGGTTGGATAATAAATAACTGACTAATGTGTCATGGTTTGTCTCTTTATTTTGCAATGAAGTTCATGAATTGCATGTCAGAGTAAATAACAAAAGTTCCGCTTAGTTTGATCTAAATACCGCACTTTCGAGTCTAATGAACTGTACATTGAGCAATTGTTTTTAATTAATCGTTATTTATAACATTATAAAATTGCTACTGCTGACAAATATTCGAAAGAAAGTTCGCAGATGTAGCATTCAAAAAAATCTTATTTGAAATAAAAATACGGCAGTAAGTAAAAGATACAAAATCTTTTGACAATCTCTAGGTTAATAAACTAAATGACAATTTCTCCAAGAAATCAATTTTTTTTTAAATAGGCTCGAGAAAATACTTAAATAATAAAAATGTCACCAACGTACATGATTTATCATATATAAAATATATTTCGTTACATACATTCGTTACATTTTTATAGGATAAGATGCTTTGTTTATATTATTTTAATAATATATTGTTGTATTATTAAAAATTAATTTATTAAAAGTAACAAAAAATATTTATTATGTATAATTATTATGGTAAAAATATTTAAAATGATAAGATAATTAAAACTATATGTTATGAAAACCACGAAAATACAGTATAAAATTTCATCAAATATTTGCAAGAAACCTATCAATATCGTAATTTCCAAACAACTTAATTCTCGTGGAGAATTATTTCAGAAAATTTTGTCAAAAATATGAAAAAAAATAAAATATGATTCAAGGGAATTAAAACTGTAATGCCATGACAATTGCTATTATTTCTTTATGTTCTTCTGACATGAAAAACGTGAGAGAATAAAGACGATACAAGGATTTTATATCTCGCATGAACATTACTCATTGTAGTCTAGAAAGTCTAAAAATTTCAGAATTTGAAATAATGAAATTAAAATAGTTTCTGAAATAAAAATAGTTCAAGTCTTCTTCAATAAAAATTTTTGACGAAAGATGTTTATGTTAAAGCTTAATAAAAGAAAAAAATTTATACAATTTCAAAATTTCGTAAATAATTTTTATTCACATTTTACAAATGATTTATTTTTTTTTCATGTGTTTTTTATTTTCTCTTTTTCTATTAAAATATCATTAAGTATTTTGTTTTTACTCATAGAATAACAAATAAATTAAGATTTTTATATAAATAATAATGAAAGTAAGAAAGTTTTTATTTTAACTTATATTTTATTTGTAATTTATATTTCAATTTATATTTAAAATCAAATAATTTTTATCCTACAGAAAAAAATTCAAGTATTTGATAAGAATTCGTAATCAATTTTTAGCAAGTATTATTACATACATATAAAATTTCAAATATTCTATTTTATATATATTTATGTGTGTGTAATATTAATGTAGTTTTCAAATATTTGACGATAGTGATCCCCAGTTATTGTCTCTACATCCTAGTTGAATTAAAAGATCTATGTTCTTTATTAATGTTTCTCTCTTATTATCGATAATAGATACAATACGTAGATATCATGACATATGCAAATATTTAACAAAGTAACATAATTATACTATATCAATCTATACTATATCAATTTCAGTAAGTGATAGTTATCATTTATTGATTGCCAATGAAATCACAAGCAAAATGAACATAATAGAATATATTTGCTATCATATTAATTATTAATTATAGTAATACAGAGAAGATACTATTGTTTGATATTGTATACAAAATTAACGAACTTCTCTCTCTGTTTCTTGATAAATCAAAATAATATAATATTTCATATGAGTATAATTTAATCTTCGATGCTCATATGTAAATTAACTTTCCCCCGATGAATTAAAATTATAGAACATATTATTATACATAGAAGTATAGATTGAACGAATTCCCTAGTGAGATGAAATTGCATGATCGTATACGAAAGCACGCGCGTGAAATTTAATAACGCAGTTTGGTAAATTGGCGTCGAAAAATCGACTCCGTAAAAAAGAAGAAAAGAGAAACAATCAGAGCGAAATAATATAAAAATAAGCGGTAACTATCAGTAGATAATAAATTTTTCTAGTGCACCTGTTTGACGTAACATAAATTCATTCGGTATAAACTCTGCAAAAAATATCACTGTCGAGCGAAACGCCAACTTTAGTTACGAAAATGTTAATTTCCAGATTTAATTATCTATCGTCTATCTGTTCTCTCTATCGTTCCATTCGCTGTTCGTAAGTACTTTGTTGTAAAAAAAAGATGAGAACATGAAGTTTTGAGTGCTACTGGCAAATATTAAAATATTTTAAAAATAAAATGACGCAATAATATTTAATATTTAATGGTATAGATTATTAATCGATATTATCTCAAGAATTAAGGTTCAACAAATCAATTCAACTTATACGAATTATTTTTAAATCGATTTAATATTTAATTTTTAAACTTTAATTTAATTTTTAATTAAACGAATCGTATTATGCTATGAACTTAAAATAATATACATATATAACATGAAAAATATAAAAGAATTTATTCAAGTTGCAGTTCAATTTTGATGAAGCAACACTGAAGTTAAACTAAAAATGTATTATATAAAATTATCATTATTGTTATTATTAATATTATTGTTGTATTGTACTAATAAATCAATCAAGCACATTTCTTAACATTGCAATAATATTATTAGAATAGAAAAGAATACTATAATTATAAAAAATTATTATACATATTAACAGTGTTTTGATGATTGCAAATGCTTATTATCCTATTCTAGTGGAAAAGTCATAAATTAGTAATAATTGTATCAATAATTTTGTATTTATGATATTATAATAATAGCGCAATGAATATCATATGATAACACGATAGAAATCGGTATATTACATTCTCGTATTAAACAACGGAGCTATTAATTGTTAACGCAGTGATGACTAATTATCGCATTTGATGATATTCCAATACACACACACACACACACACACACACACACACACACACACACAGTACACGACACGACACGACACGACACGACACGCATAGCACGCACACACACACACACACACACACACACACACACACACACACACATATATATATATTATTATATATATATTACAGATATGAAAGCATAACGCTTAACTACATTTTCTGCATTGCTACGCGACAAATGCAAAATAAGATAAAAATTAAAGAAAAACATAATATCATTAATGTAAAGACAATAATTATAAAAAGCAATCGAAAAACATATATTAAGGACAAGAAATATTCTATAATTTCTATTACAAATAAATATACATAGTGATAGTGATACACAATATTATATTAACGATATAACTCTTTGTATTAATAATTTTAAAATTACATAAAATTTATATATCTGTAAATTGTCTATGAATATTATTTGAAAATTAAGACGTAGTTTAGTTTTAAAAAATTAAATAAATTTAAATAAGGGTTAAAAGAGTTAAATGGTTTGAATATTTGAATTGAAGAAGAGTTTAAAAGAGGTAAAATGGAATTTATGTAATTGCTAATTTAAGTAATAAATTATGCTAATCATTTACTAAAATTTATTAATTAATTTAATTATTAATTATTACAACTATTATTTGACATTAGTTTGAATTATTTTTTTTAATTTTTGTATTTTTATCTTAATAGCTGGTTATTTTTATTATTGCTTCAAGACATTCTTGCGCGAGAAGAAAGTCGCATCATTTCCGGTCATAAATTAAATTCTGCTTCTGTCGTAAACGATAATTGCAACCTTGGTGGACAGCAAATTAAACGAGTGCGGGGACAATGAGAGTAGCACACAAAGGCGATTCAGTATGACCGCCGTGAGTGAAGAGAGCGACGACGAGCAAACGTGACTTCTAACTAGAGAACCAAGAGAAGCATAAAGGTTAAAATGGCGAAACAACCGCTGAGAGAGATGGCCAGCAATTCACAATTTCGCGATAAAAGTTCTTTTGATACGAAATACAAGTTTCTACGATAAAACCGAAAAAAAATTGGGAAATGTAGAAAATATATAGAAAAATGATGTACATATTTTTATTTCGTCATGTAAGGCGAGTATAAAGACATTGTAAGAAAAATAAAAATTAATTATTATATCTCTACAAATAAAATAAGCTTTCTTTAGAAAAAATTATCAAAAATTTTTTTCTACTTTGGCTAATAATGAAAATAATATTTTTCAGAAATCAAAATATTTTCACAATAATTTGATAGGAAATCATCACAGGTTACGCGTACTGTAATCTTATTAAATTTATTAATTGCGACGGTTCGACAATGTTTAGAATTGTAACAAACATTTGAGATTCGAGGCGTTATATCGATTAACGCGCGCGTTATAATAAATTTCGCGAAATCAGAATTACGGTTCACTAAAAAGATCAACCATTCCTTCCGTGAAATTACATGCACTTTCCGCACTTTAAAATCGAAATTATTCACGTGAAATGGAGCGCTATAAAGGGTATCCGAATTTGGGCATATACAATATTAATCACGAATTAAGTAAATGTCAATTGAGGCGATGTGTCCAAATTAAACTGTATATTGAAAGAGAAAGTTGAGATTTGTATATATTTAAATCTTTTGTAATATTTCTTGATAGAATAATGAATATTTCATTCAAAAATGCATATTTCTAGTAGTAGGTAATTGAGGTTAATAAAATGTTACGATTACTGTTCATAATTTTGAAAGAAATTACATCACAAGAACTCGCACAATAACTTCTAGCTTTTGTTTAATAAGAATTTCATTATTTAAAGTCTTCTCAATCTTAACTCGTCGACGTATTTCCATTTTAACGCACCGTAACTTTCTAACAATTGTTATTATTGTTTAAATATGCTAATAATATTAAAGAGAAGTTGTTTGCCAACCATTTGCTTCTATTGATTCCTATCTCCATCATCAACATTAAATTTGCATTTATACTATCTATTTACATAAATTTCTATGCTAATTATTCTCTTCCCGAAAATATATGTGTATTTAATCATTATCGTATTTAATGTTATCCAATCTCATAACCGTTGTTCGTATTTTGATTGAAAATTTGCGATTCTGAATTGAATTATTGATGAATCATAAAACAAGAGCTTTTACAATTCCATATATTTATCTTAAAAACTAATAATGGTCCTTGTCGAATTGAAAAGTAATTTAAGCCAGATTTCAATTGTGACTATTTAAAATTGAAAATTTAGTAATAGTTTAGCTGATTAAATTTTAGTACGATAAAAGCCCTGATAGCACCCTTATTTGCGTAGTATCCTCCCTAGGATTCGATAGATTGCCTGGAGATATATATTACAACAAAGGAAAAACTTATCGTAAAAGGAGAATTATACGGAAAGAGCGACGTGGAAGAATATCCTGTGGGAAAAATATCTCGCAGAAAATTGATAAGAGTGAGAAATGCTTTATGTATACAACGTTTAAAAGCATTCTATGTTTAATTTTCTCAAATTTGTTTTAAGAACAAAAATTCTTTCCTTGTCGTTTTTTAATTCTGCATAAATTAAATGTAACTGTAAATTAGAATTTTATTAATATCAAATTCTATAAAGAATAATCTTTTATTGTACCAAGATTTAATCAGTTAAACTGTAAAATTTTCAATTTTAAATAACCACAATTAAAACCTGATTTGAATTACTTTTTGATCCGTCAAAGACTATCATCTTGTTCTTAATTTATGGATTTTTAAGCCTATGTTTAGTTTCTTATTATTCGAAAAATCGATCGTGTCTCGTAGCAACGCTTATCGAGATTACTTAAACTGAGTAAATTAACCTGCCATGTTGCTGTCCCTGACAGCACCCTTATTTGCGTAGCATCGACCCTATAGGATTCGATAGATTGTCTGGAAGTATAAGTTACAACAAAGGAGAGACTTATCGCAAAAAGAGAATTATACAGTAAGATCGACGTGACAGAATATTCTTCTGTGAGAAAGATATATCTCACAAGAAATTGACAAAAGTGAGGAGTGCTTTGTGCGCAGTCTTCTTTTATATCCATTATTATGGATACTGCACCATTCTCTCGTGGTAGTTAATTAGCTTATAATTAATTCTTTTATTCTCAATGATGGGATTTCGCTTTGGATAAGATACGTTCATTAAAATGACGATTGTGCTATACGTTTGGTATTTATAAATATTTCTGAAAACTGATAGATATTTTTATGATTATTAATATAAAATATGCCATAAATAAAATCTATCATCAGTATTTCATAAAATTCATAAAATTTTAAAATAAGAACAGAATTTATAAGATAACAGCGGAAAGAAGGAAATACATCCTATTGTAAAGTTATCGATAATAGATATAGAATACATCGCTTCAGGGTATTAATGTTTTATATTATGTATAATTCCAATATCCGTAAGTATATTTTCTTGGTTGGATCAGAGAAAATAAAAAATAAAGAAAAAATATCAATTTCGAAGAAATTATATCTTATATTTCATAATATGATGAATTTATATAAAAAGAGTTTTTTATTACAAATTTCTATGAAACGTTACATTCATAAATACAAATTATAAATACAAATTACTGTTTTCAATAAATTCTTTACTAATTAGATTTAGATATATTATTACGAAATACAATATATAGGGGAAGCCCGGGCAGCGCGGATGTGTTAAGGTTGAGAAGAAAAAACGACACGATTAAAATTGAGATCAATAATCATTTTTATTCTCATAAATCTGTTAAAGCATTTAACTTTAAAATAAAATAAAAAAAAATTAAAAAACTTGAACATTAATATGTCATTTTAGTTAAAACATAAAAAAAAGAAATCATCCGCTTTGCCCCCCCCCTCCCCTCCCTCCCTGAGCAAAGCGAATGGATCACTCGAGCAATGCAAATGAAATTTAAAAAATTATTGGTGCAATGACTGCACTGAATCAGTCATAAGCAAATCATCATACTGCATTGTGACAAAAAATAAACAAAAATGAGATGTAGACAAATACGTGCCTTTCGTACACTCGAAAGATCGTTCGTATTCCTAGTATTTTCATTGTAATCATATATCGAGTAAAGAGGATGGATCATCCACTTTGCCCCCATCCGCTTTGTTCTATCTGGCGCGAATTTGGAAAGATTAAAATAAATTGAAGCACCAAGTGAAAAATTTTAACCTCGAATATATATAATGTTTAAAGACAGAATTCTTATAAAAAATCGTTCACACTGGTAAGGAACAATTACAGATAATAATTAAACTATGTACTTAAGGAAAAATTGCAAGAAAACACTCAATTTTCTATGTCTCTATTAAACACGAATGAACGCAATCATATGTTGTTTCGTACTTTCAAAGCGTCAGGAATTCCTTCAACTGCTAAAGACTTATAGTGCAATCTCAGATAGACAAGCAAAAATAAAAGGTATTCGCTTTACCCAGTACGTTCATTTTGCCCGGGCTTCCCCTACACATATATATTATATAGTTTAGTATTATTATATATTATATAGTAAATTATTTTTATATTTATATTGGATTCAGTATGAAAAACTTTTTAAATTGATTTCTCAATTTTAATATAAGATCGTTTACATTAAAATGTGCAATTAATATTTTAGGTATTATTTTATATATAAATATATATGTATAAAAATATATTACTTGAAGTACGATTGTAGGAAAGTGACTAACGAGATATTTCCATCGGTCCGTTTTATACGAATTAGTAGACACCCGGATACGTAATAGCCTAATAGCCCATAAAAATAATGACAGTTTGATTACAAAAATAATTGCCATGCTCGTTGAAGCATATATATAGTAAATTGGGTCACATATCTATCTCGATAGAAAGCAACCTTCGCAGCCAAGAAATGAAAAAGAAACAAAATTCGATGTATTTCGAAGCGGTGAAATAGTTTTCCGATCGCGTGCATCCGTTCGTGATGATTCGCAAACTGATCAAGAAAATAGTGCCAGAGGTATGCTTTTTTGTACCCTCCGAGGACAATGATACCTGTGTGTAAATTCGATATTCTCTGAAATGCGAGACATTTATCTTAGTGCAAAGTCAACAAATATCTGAGAAAATAAATGATACAATGATTATTTCATGTATAATGTATACGCCAATTTAATTTAGACATAATATTATACAACATTCTCGTTAAGCCATATTATTTTACAATTATTTTTAATTTTCTTATAAAAACAATATTTTTGCACAAACAATTTGTGTATATAAACAACTTGAGAATAAATATAAGTTAGAAAATTCAAAATCATAAAATTTTTAGTACGATGCAGAAAAGTGAATACGCGACATAATACTTTTTGCGACGAAGATCTCCGCGATAAAGTAAATATTCGTGACCAAAGTCTCTTAATGACTCATCTTGTAAAAGGAATATGAAAATATAAAGAATGTGAAATTTGCTATAATTTATTATTTAACATTTAAAAGATAGCGCAATCTTAATCTCATTCAAAAGCTTTCGTAAATGTGAAATATACATAAATAAATGCAAATTTTTGCCATTAAAGTTTGGAAGATGTTTACGTCATAGCGAAATGATAAACGGAATATTCGCCAATGTTTAACCGGTTACAAAATACAATTTCCTCAAAGAGAGACTTTTAAATAAATTTACTTTCGCAATTCCGCGCCAAACCTCTTCTTTTGTGCATCACATAGAAAAAAGATACTCCAAAGATATTTCTATTTTAAACAGATATATCTCTATTTTTGACAGATATATTTGTAATTCTAAAGATAATTAAAGAGTAGATATTATTTTTTAAACATAATAAATTAATAATTAAAAAATTTTTAAATTTATTGTAGATGATAGAGTTATACAATATTTTATCATTTGTTATAACTATAAAAATTGTTATTCTCTATATATTCACATTTTGCCAGATAATTTTTTGTTTTAAAAATGTAAGGCAATATAATTCTCTTTGTTTTTAAACGAAAAGTAATTTTCCTATTATATGTATAAATGAGGTCATATAAACACAGCTCGCACCAAGCAAATTACAATTCATAGTTAAATAAATGTATGAATGTTAAGTAACCGACTTTAAATGCGCCCTGTTTGTTTCACAATTATATCTACCGTGACTATAGTGTGACGTTTATTCAAGCTGACGGGTGTCTTACTACTTCATAAAGTATAATTCCAATCTATGCACGATAATTTATTATGAAAGCGACCTTTCCAAATTTAAATTCAAACACGTTCAAAATCCGACGTAAAGTTACGAGCAATAACGATTAGTTTTCCGAGGAAACGTCGTCTTCTCTTCAAGAAATTGCCCAAGGAATGTGTCAAAACAGGCATTATGTGTGACACAGCACGAGAGGCGCATTCTCGACGTAAGTGCACCACCGCACTTCGAAAGTTCCGCCGTTCTCGAGATAAGTACGAAGAACGCGCTCGCTTATGCTGGCGGTCCAGAATGATGACTTTATTAGTTCATGAAAATGGCTGTTAAAATTGATTTACAAAATTGAACACTAAATTTTGCGTTGTGCTAAACTTGCATGTTCTCATTTCCACATCTCGCGGAATCGCATAAATTATCCTCCTTCGAGAGTAGAAAAATACAACATGAAGATGAGAAATTGATGAAGCCTATTCTGAACGAGTTGTAATGTACATCACATCTGATGATAAAATTCTGTTTAATTTTATGTGTCAAATTTATTTACATCATTTTTGCACAGCACATAAAATAATAGAATTCTTTCACAAAATGTTTTCATTAAATTATGAATTATTTGTCACAAATTCTACATCATTTAGAGCGTAAGTTAATTAAATAAAATTTTAGTTTGACAAAATCGATATTATATTTTTAAGAATTTAATATTAAATTGACAAGTATAATATCATTGAATAATATAATTGTTTTGATTCAAATTGTTTAAAAATGCAAAGTTAACATTCATATGATGAATAAAACTCAGTTTAATTGAAAGTTAAAGTTTAATTTTATCGAATAAATGAAATCAATATCATTTTACGCACATTACGAATGATTGAGTACCATGTAAAAGGTCTTTTAATTAAATCTGATGATTATCACAGACATGACGAATACAATTTTCATTTAAAATTTTACTATATTCAATTAGATTATTTATATCGCGATATGCCAATGAATCTCTATCATAATTTTCGCGCGCGCGTACAAAACATAATATAATTTGATAATACAATATAAAATTATTTAATATACATGTGAAATTAATTCAAACTTCAGTTTACATAAACTGAAGAAAGTGCACGTGAAAGTACTATTGATTGCCAAAATAAATTTTCTCCATATCCTTTCCTCCGACATCAAATTACTCTTGAAATGAGGAAAATGTTCACATACGGCAAAATCACTTTTTACGGCAAACTTCTCCCGGGAAATCTGACAAATCATGATTATAATTTATCATTTCTTTTATCCTTCATCTCGAACTACATTTTCTCTAACATATTGAGTATCCCAATTTCACTGTATATTTCTTTTCTATTTTATATATACAAACTAGAAACAAATTTTTTCTCAGCGGAAATTCAACAGAAAAGACAATTTTTTTCATATCTTTAAATGTATGTATAATCAAGGTTCGTTTCAAATTAAAATTTAAGAAAAGAGATTTATTCAAAAACTTTTTTTAAAATGAAGAACAATTTATTAATAGTTAATGCAAGAATTAAAATTTTCTTATGTATTCTTATGTATAAATTTTTTAAATTTAATTTCTGAAGATTTTGAATCGCGCGTAACATGTTTTAATTCAACAACTTGTTTCACTATAATTTTTATTAAGGAATTGTTTTGAATAGTTGTGAGAAATATCATATATATTTCGCGAATAAAAATGTAATTTAATTATCGAAATTAAACTCATTTTTCGTCATAGTGAGATAAATTCCAGAAGAGTCAAGTCGAAAGTGAGACGAAACAGACGTGCTCGTAAATCAAAGGGGGAAGAACGCCTTGTGTGCCTTAAGCCAATCAGAGTTGCTTAAATGAGTTATAGTATTGTTGTTCGCACATCAGTCACGTGAGTTTTTCTTCCATGAGCTTTTAATCCTAAACCTCTTTTGACACCATTCCTTGGTCAAATAAAGACAAATCTAATTAAGGAAAAGGATTTTGGCCTGTCTTCACCTCCATCTTACGATGGTATCTTCTTAAATAATTAAGAAAAACTAAAACCCATCTGCTTCGCAAACAAGTTAGAACAAGTTAGGGCTTATATGAGTTATTGGATACAACAGAGATAATTGAAAATACCAAATACATAATATAGAATTAATTCGAATGAAAATTCGATATAAGATCTTATATGGAATTTTTTCGACGCACCAATGCATATGCGTAAATATATTTTTTTAGTAAAACAATTAGTAACGATATGAAACGCAACATATTATAGTTAAAAGCTTCAAGAAACTAAAGATTTAACATAAAGCTTAACATAAAGTCATCGTATATTATTTTTTAATTAAAACATGCTATTTTCTCTTAAAAAAAAATATAAGTAGATAGCAAAAATTATTATAGATAGAATATTATGGATATTTCAGGCAAACTTAAAGAAATCCAATACAGTAGGAGAATCTTATTCGAGTTTATACAACAAAGAAGGTCAAAAAATCATTCAACCGGATCAAAGGTAGAACACTCAACGATCGCTATGAGATAACAACTGCCACAGATTGACTTTTATATGAGTTTACATCATACGAGGAGAACAAGAGAGAAGAGTGCATAAACGATACAAAGAGCAACACGTAAATTAAATTCCGCAATATTCCAGAAAAGACATGAAACTTGTATTGTAGATGCGAATTTAATGTCTAGATCAGATCGTTGAAAAAGCTTGAGAAATAGATACACGTGCAAATATCATAAATTTATAATAATATAATCATAAATATATTAATTACAAATTTTTTGTGAAGTAAAAAAGCATATACATTTCTAGATTATCTATAATTAATTAATTATATTTATTAATTAATTATATTTATGACATTATTGATGTCAATAAAAACAGAAATAAATTTAAATTCTTTTATATTTCTAATAATTTGTGATATGATCATCTATATATCTATTTATCTATGTATAGATACCATCTTTTCATTTCTCAGAAAAGGAGATTTAATATTAGATGCAATAAAAAGAAATCCATTATTTTTGCATGAAATTGA
>NW_012130066.1:3811764-3832379 GCF_000143395.1 Atta cephalotes
TATATATATATATATATATATATAGATAAATAGACACACACATAGATAATATTAATGCAAACTATCAAGAATAACAAATTTACAGTAATCACGAATATATTAGTTACAAATCTTTTAGATTTATTTTCTCTCTCTCTCTCCCTCTCTCTCTACATTTAATTAATTTATATTTTAATTTGTCCTGAATTTATAAAATGATAAATGGGAGCAATTTATTTCTATGTAATATAAAAAAGTATCATAATATAAAAGAAATATACATATATATATATATAATTTAATATACATATATTAGGTGTAGTAAAAAGAAATCCATTATTTTTCCATTCAATTTCATGCAAAAATAATGGATTTCTTTTTATTACATCTAATATTAAATCTCCCTTTCTGAGAAATGAAAAGATGGTATCTATATACATAGATAAATAGATATATAGATGATCATATCACAAACTATTAAAAATATAAAAGAATTTAAATTTATTCCCGCTTTTATTGATATCGACATTAATAATGTCATAAATATAATTAATTAATTATAGGTAATCTAGAAATGTATATGCTTTTTTACTCCACAAAAAATTATTGCCATTATAGGATATTGTCAATATAGAAATAAACATTCCAAAATATAATAGACGTTTTAATAAACAATTCTTGTCAATTTGTATTATTTTAAAATTGCACGACTCACCGCATCGTCAAAATACTAGGACTGCGAGCTTCATAATGCTATTATGATTCGTATGATAACATAGTTAGGATGAATAGCACAATTCTGCTAAGTTGTGCAATCTATAAGAATAATATTTCAAATGAACTATTTTGCATGCACATACGTTAAGGTCATCACACGTACAAAAATTTTAGTCGAGTCATAAAGCCGTAAGTCAATCACAGTCGAGCGTTTTAAAACGTGATCGCAATTTTGATTGTGATTGGTCGATTTGTTTAATGAGCCTTCTACAATAAGCCATTAGTCATAAATCAGAAATCAGAAGCTAAAAATTGATCAATCACAATTTTTAGTTTCTGACTTCTGATTTACTGTAGGCCTTACATAAAATTTTACAATTATGACTAAAAATTTTGTACGTGTAATGGCCTTTAGTATCGTGCGTTTCTTTAAATAAATAAAATAGACTAGAGATAACGATTCATGATAATAAACCGATCGAATAACTATTGACATCACGAAATCTCCGAGGAAATAGCTTTCTGAGAATAGTAAGTAAAAAAAAGACCTCGCAATTTATATTTGGATACGTGGGAAAGAAAATCCTTGTTCCCTCGGGCTATACGTACCCTACGTACCTAAATTCAATCCGGACGCAAATCTACGGCAAAACACGGATGATGAAATCCCGATATTTATTAAGGCCATTTGACCTACACTACATCGCAAATCGTATGTACGCATTCGACTGTCGAACCCGCGAAACCCGCGAAGGATATTATTATTGTTATTCGAGAATCCAGAGTTCCCACTTTTCCCGCGAGGAGCGCCACAAAAAGCGAACGATTCCAGACCGATGCATTGGAGCAGCTATTTATATTATCGACACACGACATATCATCTTTCGATAAATATGTTACAATTGGTAATGTAAATAACTGCATATTCTGCAAAAAAATAATTATTATACTCAGAGAATTATTATTATTCCTACGTTACTGATTATCGCTTACTTATAAATTTCAGTGACATTTCGATAAATATTGATATGATTCCGCTAAACAAATACAATATATAATAGGTCTGTTTTTTATCGCTGCATTTTCTGAATTACTAGTGCACACGGTGCAATAAGTTGAAGTGAAACAAACGTATACTTGTTTCACTTCAACTTATTGCAGTGTGTGCACCAGTTCAGAGAGTGCAGTGATAAAAAACAGATTTAATATTATGAAAAATAAAAGAAATGAGAGAAGAACATAAAAATTTATTTTTGCACTAAATGTTTTGCATTAAATATTTTCAACAGAAAATCATTTCTTGTTGTCGAAAAAATATTCTTTTGCCTGTATGCTTGTAATTGTTTCAGCTTAAAACAAAAAACAATAAAATTATAAATATTACAAAATAAATATTATCAACAATGGAAGTATATGTACATATAAGCGTATTATCAAGAATGACAATCGAACGAGCACATGAATGTAATCGTGTGAGTAGAAACAAACTTAAATGTTTGCCTTTATTAGTTCGTGCCTTATTATCTATACATATGTGGCAAACAGAATGAAAATACATACTGAGAAAATTGTATGTCGCATTCGAAGAAAGATATGTTCAAAAAAAGAAAATACTTGGCATATTATATTATTCATAGTTGCACATTGTGTATGTGTATGTATAGATGAGAATGATAAAAACTGATATCTTTTTATTTATAGCTACAGCGTGCTGAAATAATACACGGAAGGCAAAAGTTGCCATTTCATTTGTGTGATTATCAAAGATTTCTTTATTTCAATACGTGCATTATCATGACACAATCAGAGTTGTGCGTAACATAAACATATGATGGATTTGAAAGTGCGGACTTAAAATGTATCTTAAATCTGCACGAAAAGAATGGCTTCGCTAACTACTGAAGTATCTAAAAACTCAGCTGGATACAGATCTGAAAATAACTTTGTTGTTCAGTCATCAAAATAATTGTATAACGTAGAAACTGTTTAATAGATTCAAGTGTTAAATTTTTTTGCAGTATTACTCGTCATGCTTGAGATTCTTATGTAATTACTTTGATGATCCAACAAAATTATTTTCAGATTTGTATCTAATTAAATTTTTAGATATTTCAGTAAAAAATGTGTCAAACACATCTCATTCTTTCTTAACGCGAGACTTTAAGGAAACATAATAGAGCTTAAAAAAAAAAAATAAGTTTCACGACAAATTATCCTGTTGCGATCATCAATTATTATCGTCGATTTGCGTTAAAAATATTGTTTTTTTTGTGAACGGTATATTTTTAATTTAATATTTTTAAATGTTATATCCAACAGCTACCGTTTTACGGCGACGACCTTCCATTAATCTCGAACCTTGCTCTTTATTCTGACTGATGAGACAATAAAGAGATACGTATATGACCATGATGTATAATTTAAATATATATATTCATTTGTTTCGTCACGCAAGAATATCGATTTATTATATTAATGCCCTCCACGTCAACACATTTAAAGTCGTCTAATCTTAAGTCTAATCTTTTGTCCGCAAAACTAATTTTCTCAGAGTATCTATTCCCAGTTACGTGCATTCATCGACGCAGTAGATAAAATATTACGAGAGGAGGGGAGAGACAAAGGCAATATAAAGACGAAGAAATAGATAAATGCCTATTATATGTATGTTATTATACATTTCTCGTATTTTACTTTTCTCTGGGAATATCTAAAAAAATGATTCATCCTTCTCTGAATGCCCTCCCCGCCCCTCGTTTGACTAAATTTACCAAGCGAGCTGGGCGATGGCGGTGCCGGCGGCTCTAAATTTGACAATCATTCGAACGACAGCTGTTGCGTCGACGCTGCACACAGCGATCAGCTGTTACGGCGTGCGCGCGCGCGCACGTGCAACATAGGGATTTTCTCGGAAATGCGACCGCGCATGCGCGCGCCAACCTGTAACGCGGTAATTTAAAGAACCGTGACTTTATACTGAAAACGCCAACTTGAATTCCTGAAATCGTTCGCCTTTGAACTTTGGCTGGTGGAAGACGAGAATGCGTGAACTTGTCATGACGAGATGCGACCTTGGACCTCAGCAATCATGCGACGTTTTATTGAAGAGTCCGTCAGAGAAAATCTCCGGACTTCGTAATTCTATCTGCATTGCGTAAAGTGACTCTTTCATTTAAGCTCTTAGTTTTCGTTTTCCGGACGTTGTGGGAAGCGAAGCTCGATGGCAACGCGAGTGCGGAGCGAAGAGAGAAAAAAAGAGAGGACGGAGAATGAGCCAAGTGAGCGAATGGACGTCAAGTTGTATCCTACGAGAATTTTCTCTCACGTGGGCCGTGTGTCGGTGTATCAAGCGTGCACGTCGGTGGAAGTGAGACGGGAGGTGGAGGGGCAGCGTTCGCGCAAGGCACGAGGAGGACGGAAGAGGCGAGCTGAGGCGAGCGGAGAAGGAAGACGTGCGAGCGAGTTGAGCGGCTCGAAACAAGTCGGGAGTCGAGAACGCCAGTGTTGAACGGGCCTTTATCTGTGCCTCGCTGTGTCTGTATCATGCGCCGCTGAGTGAATTGTCAAGTGAAAATCAGCAATGGCTGCCAACGAGCAACAGCGTAAGGTGAGCGAGCGCCGTTCGGAGATGGCCACGGATTTGTTTCCACCGGCGGAAACGACACGGCCGGGCATCGTGCGGTTCGCTCACCCTCGATCCCACGGGATAAAACGTGCGTGCGCGTCGCGTCGCTTTTGTGTCAAAAGTCACGGATTTCGATCCGCTTCTCTTTTCTCTTTGAGACTGCACTTGTAGTGACGACGGAACGTCATATTGCGCGATATCGATGGGAACGGACGTGAGACGGAGGACCGAGGACGAGGACGGAAACGACGTTGCCGTGATTCATCACGTCGACGAGGAACGGCGCGACGATCCCCGGGATAACGTGGGGCGCGGATAAGCGTCCCCCGCGCGCGTTGCATTCCGAATAATCGCACGTCTTCATTCAAAGATCGCGCAGTCAGTCGTCGTATTTACATCGGTCAGCCGAGCAGCTGTCAGTGTGCGAACACGAATGGTGCGACGTTCGCGACCGCGTCCCAAGATGTTCGACGAGGATCACGACGGTGACGTGAGTGCCCCGCGTTCGCGATCCGATAAGTCAAAAGAAACGAAACGATCGAGAGTCGTCGGCGCTGCGCGTTCTTGTGTTTTCTTATCCGCGCGTAACAGGGGGGATATCCTTGCAATTTTTGCGAACCTTTGACGCCGCTGACGGTGCAATCGAAACTCAACGTTAATAGTTACAATAGAGTCCGTCCGTGTTCGAGCTGCATTGAACGTGTGACAGCTCGAGCGCTGCACGAATTCCCGTCGAACGAGTTCCGTCCGTTTCTCTCCTTTTTTTCTTTCCGCCTTTTCGCCCCGCGGGAATTCCTCGTGCGAGAAATCTAGCACGAGAAAGACGAGCTTTTTTCCCCGGACGGTCACGTCGCGATTTTGTTTCATGCGAGTACTTATACAACATATGCGACTGTTCTCTTTGGCGAGAACGTTGCGAGATCAACGATCAATATTGAGACAAAAGAGAAAAAGAGAAAGAGAGACGGCCTTGCTGCGTTGAGAAATCTCGCAGCGAGTGCCTACGATTCACTTTCCGTCCGCTAAGAATCTCGTTTTTCGCCTTGCGGAAGTCCCGTTTGATCATCGGGAACCTCGCCTCGTTTATGTCAATGCGTTTTGAATTCTGTCGATAATATGCGTCTTTCCAACTTGTTTGCGGCTGCGAGCCGGAATCGATCGCCGTGTGTTTTGAGCTGAGCGTTAATTACCGTACGCTACATCATCGGCGTACGGAACGCTTCGTAGTGTTCCCTGTCACGAAACGTCATGTGTCATCGTGGATAAGCGCGACGGCGCACGGCATGATTTGCACGAGAGAAGGAGGCTCGCGATCGGCCATCGCTTCCGATTGCGGACGATAAACTGGGCAGGCCGACCGCCGATCGTCCGTTCTTTCTTGTACTTTCATTCACACGGCCGTCATTCTCTCGTACTATTGAGACATATGTTGTAATTGTGCACGCATAATCTATTTTATGTGCACACAGAACTTGGCTTTTTCTACGCTCCGCGCTGCGTACTTTCTCGTTTATTTTCGGCTGATTATGAGAAATCGAATCTAATTCTATGGATCTCCGATCAGCCTTTCCTTTCGTTATTTTTTTCCCTCTCGCTCGAGTCGGTCGGCTAAATTAGTTAGATAGATGTGGATCAATGTCGGGCGCAAAAGTTTAAGCGGGCGGAAATGCGACTAGAGATATACTGACAAGCTGTATCACTTTAAGGCTGTGTCACTTTAAGGCTTCACCAACATAGCAACATGGCTACTTATGGCTATGATGCAAAACTTGATGATACACATCGTAGATATTTCCTAATGGGAGTGGGAATGGCGTATTTTTGTTGTTTGTCTGGACTTGTTAAACGTGTTGCCTAGAATATCCTGGTTTAATCATGCAAATAATATATTAAGAATATTGGAAGTCACACTAGGGTCAATATAGATTTAGAATACGTTATATATGACATAAATATTTTATTGTAACTAGAGATGAATAAAAATGAATCGAGATTGTATGAACATTGATGTTTTGTTTTAGTAATTGTTACTAAAAATAAGCAACATTAATTTTTTTCAGTGATCTATTCTTTCTCCTTTCCTTTTTTTCTTTCTTTTTTTTTTGAATAAAATATATAAATTATATTAAAAAATAAATTTTATTTAAAAAACTATTGTAGAATATACGCGCAATCTTTATTTATAATTAGTTAAATATTCCTCATAATATTTCTACATTCATTACAATGTTTATTCAGACATAAACTAGGGATCGATTTTGTATTTTAAAACGAGGTGAAAATTACAAAATGAACGAATGTACTACAATATTCATAAGTTCATTGATCAATACCTAGTAAATTTGCTCACTTTTTAAATTTTTATCTGATTTCAAGATACAGAATCGACCCTCAGAATACATGTTTATAAATCACATCTATTTAAATAAAAAAATCATACGAATTTATTATATATTCTTATGAATTGGAGAGACTATTACTTAATTATTTTGCTTTATACATTTAACTACTATTATAATGACATAATTTATTGTAAATGAGTAGGAATCACGTGAAGCCAGGGAGCCAGCCCATCATGCAAGACGTCCCATGAATGCATTTCTAATTTTTTGTAAAAGGCATCGCGGCTCAGTGCGATCTGGCTTTCCACACTTGGAAAATAGGGCAGTTACCAGGGTCTTGGGTGAATGGTGGGCAACCCTTCATCCCGATCAGAAGCGTTCCTACACAAATCTTGCACAGGAAGTAAGGATAATCAAATGAAAAATTAATGAGTTGATTAACTTGTAGAATAATGTAAATTTGTGTTGTCAAAAATAAAATTAATTTGTTCAATTATTATTAGATCTGTATCAGGATATAGATATCACGTAGCATAATTTCTTTTTCAGTACAAGGATGCTTTTCTAAATGCAAATCCTGACTTTAAGTGGTACAAATTACCAGCACCTCCGCTACGTACTTTAAATACTAGGCCTACCAACAAGAAGCAGGAGTCAAGTAGCGGTGTGCAATCTACGGATAGTGTCAAATCTGAATATGAGTCTTCCGATTGTACAAAGTCAGATAGACGAGACGGACAATCAATTCAACCAGGCAAATTAGCAGATGAATCGCAAATTGGAGGGCTTAGTTCTCTCTTCACGCCTCAAAAGTCAGAGACGTCTGAGGAGACCGTTAATGGTATTGCAGAAAATGATCCTATTCCACCGAAACCACCCAAAAAGAGGTATACAGAATCACCTTTCCAAGATGATCAAAAAAGAGACTGTAAGACAGATCTATTTGGTGAAAAGAAAAGAAAAAGAACTGAATCAAATAATAACGAACAACACGAAACGGTAAGAATCGATCTGCTTATGAAAATATAAATTTATGAAACATTACATAATACATGTTATTTATTATTATATTGTTGGCGTCTATGTAATATATATAATAAATTAAAAATTTATTTTAGATCATAGAAGATGAGAAACATACAATAAATTCTTTTGTGACAACGCATACACAACCAGAGGAAAATTTTCGTAGTGAAAGAACGTGTAAAGGTTTACGTTATCAGAAATTCCTTGCTGAGCAAAACATTGGCTCCTCGGGTCAACAGAATAAACGAAGACGAACAGTTGGAAATCATGGGTGATTAAAATTTTTATCTTGGAATATTGTGAAATATTTAATTTTGTTCTATAATTGTTATCTATAATATTAAAAAGTATTCATTTTTTATTGTTCTAGTCATGACGAACGTCCAAATGAAAGAAGAAACTCTATTTCTTCAAATGTTAGTGAAAAAACAGATTCCTTAAGCAGTGAAGGAGGAAACAGTTCTCGTGGAGATTTAGAACATCTTGTAGAGAGGTAACATATGTATTCCCATATGTATTTCTGATTTTTTAGAATATGTATTAATTTTTTATCTGTAGAAATAATTCGAAAATATGTTTAGTGCTGAAGGAAAAATGGAAGCTTCTAAACCTGAGGATACAGAAACTGAAGGAGCTGAAGATCAAGTAGATTATGGACCTTGGACTGCACGTAAAAGATTTCGAGCAGAGTATGTTTTTTGGAATCATTCTCAGATAAATAATATACATACACCTTTTATCTTATTGTATTTTAAATTAGAGATGTACTATGAGTGCATTCTAGAAGCATGTTATCAATGTTAATACTTCATTCTATCTTTATCATTCATTAGACACAAAACAAGGCTAGAATGCGTTGATAGCGCTAAAAGTGCGCTTCCGCAACCTAGCCTATGTCTAATATATTATAATATATATTATAATGTATTATTATAAATATATTATAAATATATAAATATATTATAATTTATACTATATTTTGTAAATATTTGTATAGAGACTTTAATTTGGAAAAGAAAATCGAAGCATTACCGTCTTTGAGTTTAGAGGAATTTCAAGAAAAGAAAAAACAGCAACGTACGAAAAAAAAGAAAATTTTGCAAAAATTTAATCCTTCAGCAAATAAAAAACATCAAAATAATTCGTCTTCTGATGGTCAGACGAATAGTCAGACTCAAAGAATTAGTACAATAAAAGAGAGTTATGAGGAATCAGAAAAAGCCCATCTTGTTGGAAGCCAAAAACGAAAAGCACGAAAGCAAAGCATTACGCGAAATGCTGCGGCAATCAACTCCACCAAACACTCTGAGGATCAAGAGCAAAATAAATGTAAGTTATAAGTTTTTCTTAATAAGCTAATTGGACATATCGTATATATTAATATATTCTTTTATTTATATTTATTTATTTATACTAATATAGTAATTTTATTACAGTCGAAGAAAGCAAAATATTTTTTCTTATTCTGTAAAATTATAGAATAAACTGCGGATAAAATTTTATAATAACTTAATTTTATATATAATTTATATAATTGTTTTTAAATTTTGTCGTTAAAAATTCTATATTAAAATAATTAGAACATTTTAATGTTTTATTTATTATTATGTCAATTTGTACAATTTAAGCTTTAATTAACGTTTTGCATATTGGCAGCTTGGTGCGCATCTCCAGATCTGGAAGCTCTAGCGTGTCTTGCAACAGTTGCCGCCAATAGAACAAAACTTACCAAAAATAACGCTTAAGGTCACACTGTAACAACCAAAACTTTATTAAGTTTTCTCGATGCAATTTCTTATTACCAGGACTACTAAAACATACTTTTTCAAGTGCTGTTATAAATGATACTGTTACAGTATCGATAACATAATGATTATTGTTAATCTTTATTGTTAATCTTTACTATTACAAATATTAATATTACGACTGCTATTGACTATAGATTATTCCATTATTCAGTATATGAGGGTCATATTCTTTTTATTTGAAATAACAATTTTATCAAAAAGGAAGGTAAAGGATGTCCTTTTTTACAGTTTATTATGTGAAAAGTCATTTTTTAATTACGTTTGGAAAAGATATTTACTTTATTTATCTTTCTCCTAGTTGTATGTATATAGTACAGTTAAGTTAACTAGTATAATTAATAATTTTAATAGTAAGTATTTTATGATGTGTTATTAAGTTTGATAATTAAGATAATATTTTTAATTATCTATGCCTTCTCTGATCTAGTTCTCCTTAAAATCTTAATGCGCGAAAATATGAATCATATTAATGCTAACAACAATAAATCTGATTAAATAATGCGAAGCTGTGACGCCTATGACTATACGAAGATGAATTGAATTAAATAAATAGAACGAGATGTAAAAACAAGCAAGGATTTGTACATTATTCTATTTTTTTACAGAAAATTATATGTATCTTATTTTCTTAACTCGTTGCCTTTTTTATACAAAGTCGCATACGCAAATTAGCATGACTGCAGTGATTCCATTAGGCGCAAAGTGTAACATTCGAGAAGAATTTATTTTCGTTTCATTTCCGATAATGTATAAAAGCAAAAATATATTTTAATTTACTTTTTATTATATTCATTTATTATATTCATCAGCATTCGATGTACATAGGTATAGGTGCAGTATTATATACGGATACGAGATGTGAAATATCCTTTACGATACGACTTGAAAAAGGGTATAATCAAAATATGGATATATGTGCGACCACTATTTACATGTTATACATGCATACACGATAATATACACGCGCTTACATATAAGTTTAATAAATGTTTATAGATTTTCAGGTATATACACGAGTGCATGTTAGATAATTATCTCTATGTATTGAAATACGCGTGTATTCGTGTATGCATGTAATAGAGTCATAAGACTACCTGAATATGTGAATGTATATTTATAATATTTATATCAGCTATATATATATATATATCTTATTATATATACATATATGTATATTTAGCGTTAAGACCAGAGAATGCGACTTTGTGCTCTGTTTGAGAAAGTAAGAGATTTGTCTGTGATTTCGGCTAAAAAGGAGTTTTTAATATTTTATATTTTTCTAATGGTTCTTTTTTTTCTTTTTTTCCCTTTTCTCATATTTTCTTTTTCTCTCTGTAACATATATAAAATTATATTTTTTCTCTTTCTATATATATGTATATAAAACTCTAATTTTATTAACGATGTAACTTAAACTCTTTGTAAAATGGCAAGAAGAATGTAACGTTAATAGGTTTCTCCATAGTTGCAAAAAAATGTACTGATTATATTTCAAATGTGCCTTGAAGAAAAATGAATATAGTGATTAAATAACCGACCAACAATATATTTTCGATTCGTTTCGCTCTTCTGACCGCATTTTGACTTTTACATTTGTACCTATCGCAGTATGAAACTATCTTGCTGCAGGACTTTACAAGGGCTTAGTTGCCAATATATAAAGATCGGACATTTAAACGAAATCAGGGGAGAATGTTTCGAATTTTACTGCACAAAACATCTATGTACCTAGCTTTAAAAAAATGTATAATTTAATTTACATGAGTCTATATATATGTGTACATATTATATACCACATTTATATATGAGTAATAAAGATATAATATTTTGATGTAATACTTATTTGTAATCATTTAGTCTGTTTTGAACTCTATGATTATTTTATTTATTATTAATAAAAAAATTAAATATTTTTTTCTTACAGTATACACTTTGCAATATTTATAACGTTTTGCTGTTTAAAATTGTTATAATATAAATGGCATAATTAATTAATTTATAATTTATAATTATTAATTAAATATAAAATTTTATTTAAAATGTAATATCATGAATTATTATATATTTATGTACGTAAAGAAGATTTTCTTTTAATAAATTAAAAAATTAAAAATTTTAATAAATACAAAGATTTCTGAAACTTATATATTTGACAAAAAAATTATTAAATATGCGTTATATAAAACTACGTACATTTTGCACAATTTATATTTTTTATTTCACTAATAAATATATAGTATATAAATATAGTAGATAAATATGTATTATATAAATTGTTACTAGTATTAATTTATATTTAATAAATTTAGAGAATATATTTTGTATATATAGTTTATTTATATTTTATATGATATGAACATCGTGAACATCATGAACATATACAATCAAACACGAATTATCAAGCACATTTATCAGTTACATTTAATGATTTTTTTATATTTATTTGAAATTTTATGATAGAAATTTTTTTTCGCACTTAGAATTTGTTTTCGCGCACCTGAAATCGGATACTTTCGGGAATTAAATAAATATTTTGCGCATCTAAATTAAAGATAGAAATTATAGTTTTTTGATTATTAATCCATATCATGTTATTTGTATGTGTTTTTTAAATGTTACATTTAATTATTTAATTTTTTCTCTGTTATAACTCTGGAGATTGATTATGTATCTTAAAATGAAGTGAAAATTACAAAAGTGAACAAATTCATTAACATGGATTTCTTCCGTGTTTACTAAAATGTTTACAATTTCAATGTTTATAATTTTTAAATGTATTTTGCTCACTTTTATAATTTTCACCTCATTTCAAGATACATAACATTGACTTCCTGAATTAAATTCTTGACTAATGAGAGTCAAAATTTTACAAATAAAGAACAACCAACACTTCGTATGGATTAACAAATTTATTTGTAAAATTTTATTGCGCACCTCCGCTCACGCTGACTCTCATTAGTTCAGATTTAGTTTGTTTTTTGTTATTTTAAAGAGAGAGAAAGAGTCTTTGTACATATTTATTTTCAAGTATCTTGTATCAAAGAAAAACCTGAGAGAAGACATGAAGACCATTTTCTTATAACAGCAAAATGTCATACTATTGTCCTCTGAAAAAATGGATGGAAACTATACAACAATATCCATTTTTTGCGATCTGATAAAGATGGCTCCTTTGCCTACAAATCAATTGCCTATTATAGTATCATTTGCTCACTTTTGCCGACACTTTGTTTTTGAATCCTTATTTCTATTTATATATACCTATATTATTTCATAAATATATAACATCGCAAATACGTTAAAGACTGCATTCAGTAGAGAAAGCAAATATCATAAAATCTTTTGTATTCTTCAATATGATTGGATCTTGCTTTAGGATATATTTTCTTATGGGATATTCTATAGGATATATTATCTTATATATAAACTATTAGTAATTATTATATAGTATTAGTATCAACTATTAGTAATTATATAAAAAATTTTACAACAGTTGCAAAACTTTCTTTGCTGAACGCAGCAGCTAATGCCCAATCATGTCCTACTGCGTACTGATTCAGCGGAATAACCTAATTGCGACCATATTAAATAAATAAAAGCAATAAATAAGTGATAACAATTAAAACAGACATTAATTCAATCTTTAAAATACAATAAAATTAATAAATAACAGAGCTAATGAGAGTTCGAGCAGATAATCAAGTGTAAAATAATAAATTTTATAGATTAAAAAAACTTGCACTTGATTATTCGCACTGGCTCTCAGCCAGCCCTGTTGTTTGTTGGGTATTTTTGTGTTTAAATAAACAATATAAGAACTCGCAATTTGTGAGCTGCTCTCCCGAATATTCAGTTTATTTTTATATATCTTTTAAAAATTTAGATTGGTGTTACACAACCAAACCGATCAACTTTGTATAAATTCTCTTGTTTCTTCTCTGGCCTTTTGTTGCTCCTGGCCAATATTCTGGCTTCATATGCCAGAAATCGACAACAAAAAGAAATACTCCTTTTTGTTGTCGACTAACATCGCCGGTAATAATAAGTGTAAGATTTTACGCTTTTATATGATGCGCGAAACACGAACGCGTCGCGAAGGGGCCATTATATTAATGAATAATTGACTAAATATTAATATGAGCAATTATCAATAATAATAATTCCATTATATATACGAATAAATGTCGTGTTTATTCGAAATTAAAAATATAAATATTCTAAAAATAAATCTAAATTTAAAAAATCTTTAAATCAACGTTTTAATTTTAAAAGTCTTGAATATTATGAAACTAGAATAAATTACTTAATATAAACATTACTATATAAAAAACAAAATTTAAAAATAAACTAAAAATCGATTATTAACCGACAAAATTCAAAGCCCGTATATGTATTTTTAACGATTCAAACGATTCGCTGAATTTCATCTCAAAGCATGTGGAGATGAAAAATTCAGATGAATGCAAGATCCAAAAGGAATAATTTTTCATCCCACACACACACACACACACACACACACACACACACACACACACACACACACACACACACACACAGAAAAATATGTAAGTAATAATTACTTTATAATTATCATAATTAAGTATTTTAAAAGTTCATTTATATTCGCAAATCTATCATAATTTCATCAGAAGCATTAAATTTATTTGAAATATATTCTGAATTCTAGTAAGTTTAATACTTTAATCAAGTTTTGATTTATTAAATTAAAACAAATTCGATAATTTATTATGAAAAGTTCATCTCTTCAATCAATTTTATAATATTCTTAAAAAAAAAATTCTTGTTTTGAGTACATATTAATATTAGAGTTTTTTTTAAATTTTATAATAAATATATTTTAAGATTATTATCAAGAAAAAATATTCTTTGTTAAAAATAATTCTTACTTAAAAGAAAGAAAATAAATTGAGTAATCACTTTTCTTAGATTGATATTTTTCTGTATGCATCAATAAATATATCTCTATGTATTTTTACAAATTATTAGAATTATTTTTTTATATAATTTATTATTTCAAAATTAAGTATTTTAAATGATGCAAAATTCTGAATGCGACTTTAAAATAATTACGAGATAAAATTCTTCCATTTTTTGAAATGTATGTAAATCTTGCATCATATTACTACTTTAACTGATATAAAATCCAATTACTACGTATGGATAAGTCATAAAAGTTTAGGTTAAAGTCAGTGCATTGAGATTAATAATAATTAGGAATAAAAAATATCTTCTATAAGAAAATAAAATAAATTATATGAATTATACTACCCGACATTAAAATATTTGTTATTATTTTATAAAATAATATACATATAATATACGTATAATTATACGGCAATTGAAAAAAATTCTTAAAAATCAATATCTGTTTATATATCATTGTTTTTTACACTAATTTTATAAAATTTATAAAATTTAATCCTGGATAAATTTTGAGAATAGGATAGATACACAGAGAGAAAAATGTTTGATATTTATGATACTATAATTGCACAGTAAAATAATTATGATTAGGAAGTCTATTTTTGTTCATTACTGCTATAAAATAAACATTATTGTTCAATAAATGCAACCACAATTACACAATAAATACAATCATTCTTGAAAATTAATTTAGTATTTATGTGATAATAATAACAAAAAATATATTAAGAAAAACTAAATATTCTTAAGTAGAATGTGCAACTGTTATTCATAGCATAATTGATTGATGACTATATTTGTATGTTAAAATTATTATTAGTATACAGTTATCCTAAAAAATAACTGTAAATTATTAAATTATGTCAATTGTAACCATTTTTTACTCTCACTGTATTTGATGATATATGAATGAGCTAATTTGAGTAAAAGTAATAAAAAGTATTAAAAGTATTAAAAAAGTTAATATATTTTAATTTTATTTAATCTCTTATCTTTTGTTTTCTATATTTTTATATTTGTAAAAAATTATAGTAAGTACATTGCTAATAGATAATGCAAATTCAATAAATTTTAATGTACATGATAATCTAAAATTGACCAAACAATATTATTAAACAATCAATATAATTGTTAATAAACAATATTCTATTATATCTTCATGGTATTCTCAATTTTTCGAATTCGATGATTGTATACAGTGTATGCATTCGAAAATATCTTCCCGAGTCGAAATTTTAGTCCTACTTGGAATCTCTTTCAATCTTAATTAAATCTTAGAAAGTTGTTTTGATACTTAAATAATCAAATAAGACTTTTTTTAATATTACTTAATCTACTTCTATTTAACTTCTGTTTAGAAAACTTTTTAATCAAAAATAGGAAATCTGCCAAGTAGCACACAGCGCTTACAATGCGCTAAAAAGGTGTATAATCGTTTTTTTAGCGTTTTGCAAGTGCTGCTGTACTACACTACTTAGGCTTGCAATAATTATTATTTACAGGCTCAACATAAGAGCCCAATTCATCAAATTAGAACCTATAAATCTCAGAATCTACATACATCATTTTTAGAGTCTACATACGTCCTAAAATTAAGATTCAAAGTAAGAGCAAAATTTCAACTCGGATTCGTATGCATATCAAATTTAAACTCATATGCACAATAAATTAAAAAAAAGAAGTATCCAGGATTAAGTTTACCCTAATCTATTTTAACCTATCCATTTTAAGGCAACGAATGTATGGATTGCTATACGAAATATTAAAATGTTATTAAATTTATGCATATATGCATTTAGATATATAATATATTAATCAAATTACCACATTTATTACCTCAATAAAACATAATCAATAATTAATCGTCACTCACCGATCTGATGCGCAACAGTGGAGTTATATCTGCAACGTTGCTACAATGATTCTGTAACAAAAAAAGTAAAATTCAAATTAAAACAGGATAAGGAAATAATCATTATTTTAAAAAATAATTACTATATGAACTCATGTAGAGTTTTATGAAAAATAATAATGCAATTTTGAAAACATAATTTTTATAGACATTGGACTCTTTATTCATTATTTAATTAGATATTTAAGAAAATAATTACAACATTCTTTGAAGGAGACTTAAATAAGAATAAATTTGTAAAAAGTTTTAAATTTTTATGTAATTTCTTTTTTTTTCTAATTATAATTTTTAAATCATTGTAAAATAAAATGATTTAAGAACAAGCAAAAAAAAATTAATTTTACATAAGTAAAAAATAATATTTACCGCAAGGTTGCTCCACTGATGCCTGATGCCTCTCCCCTTCTGCTCCTTTCAGAATCGGTGGACATCCTCTCGCACAGGACACTCGCGTAAAATACTCGCGAATAATGAAGTATAATCGCGCGCGGACTATAACTTAAGTCCGATAACTTGAACGGCACTCCCGAAGCAAACGCGCGACGCGACGAACCGACGATTCGTTCATTTTCAAATATGGCGACGAGGGTACGTTAGCTTCCCTATTAGATTTTTACACGAAGAAAATAATTTTACTCAATATCTAAAAATTTATCTAGATATATCATTTAGATAGATCCGAAAATTTTTAGATACTTGAGAAAAACCATTTTTTTAATGTAAATGTCCTCTAGGTACTGAGCCCTCTCACGTCAAGGTGTACCCGTGAGAGAGAAAATATCATCTGAAAAATGTAATATATAGTCATTATCTATATTACTATGCAATTACTATGTAATCGATTAACTTTTAGAAACGAATATCAAACACACGCAATTCATTATCATTGTGAAATAAATTCAGAGCAGGTAAAAGGGCTGATACTTTTATTTATAGAGGATGTCTGTAAGATATGATTAGAGTTAATGAAATGGGCTAGAGATTAATAAAAAAGAGAAAAATGTTTCTTTTATTGTCGATAAATAGTTCCAAAGCTACTAACTTTTTAAACGAATCGTATAATAAAAGGTGCACAAAAATAAAAAATTAATTAAATTATTAACCTATATTAATTATGAAAGCAGAAATTACGTTATTTGCATGTGAAAATATTCATATTAACGTTGCTTTTTCATGACTCGTGTGACAGACAAATAGCCGTGTCTCGTACCGCTATTCTTCACATTACTTTTTGAAACATATAATAGTCGCAAAAAATGCTAGATATAATACGAAATGTATTTTATGAATATTCACATAATACGATTATTAGTATGATTAATTACTCATAAAGTATAACGTATTATATTTGACATTTTTCTCAATAAGATTTCAAAAAATAATATGAAAAAAGAATCCGTACGCGACACTACTATCTGCTTGTACAAATCTCGGTAAAGGAATAACTGCGCGGTAACTATGCGTAAACGTAAACATGACGCGCCGCCCGTGCCACCCCGTGCCATCCACACCTCAAGGCCACGCGCTAACCGTTTAACTATCGAAATATTAATGCGTATTACGAAGTAAAATAATATATTCTTTATATTCTTAATGTTCTCCGATTAATGAAACATTTTTTTATACGTATCTAGTTTTAGTGAAACGAGTCGTTTAATGTAATATCATAATTATATTGTGATACACCAAGAAACATATTTGATTCATTTTATAATTTTAAATATTTTGTCAATTACAACGTGCTGACAAAAGATAAGAAGAGATTTTAAAGAAGAGATTAAAAAGAGATTTTTACTAGCGTAATTTTTCTTAATTGCTCATATGAAGTGCTTTTAACATCAACATTACATTTCAATTTTTGTTACTCTTTTTTTGTGATTTACAATTAAATAAAGATTAATAATATGTCATACATCCTTTAAATAAAGATAAATGTAAAAATTTATTTTAAATTATGAAACAATTCCGACTAAATAGAATAATACGTATAAATAGTATGCACATATATTTAGAGATATGTAATTTAAATATCATTTATCTGTTACTTTTCCCGTATTAAGAATGCGGAGTAATATGAAAATGACAAAATTATATGATTTAAAGTGATAAAAAAATCACAATTTGAAATATCTAACAATAAAAATCTCATTTTTATACCGTACATGTGAGAACACATGAAATATTTAAAATATTTATGAGCTGTGTATATGCGTAATGAATCTAATAATAAAAAATAAAGCAAAAACCGTGCAACAAACCTATTAATCTTTAGTACACTCTTTAGTTTTTTAGGCAATCTTACGTAATTCGCGTTCGTCGATATCTAATTTTCATCAATTAATGTGGACACCCGGAGCGATTTGTAAAACACGTCCGTCTCCCTGCGAAGTCGCTGAGCAAATGCCGAAGTGATGACGCATCAACCACCGCGCCGCGCGGCACGCTCCCCCTCCCTATTCACCGCGTGACCTTTCCCCTTGCTGTTTGCCGGGCGCCGTTCGAATATCCAATTATTTCGTATGAAAAATATTCACAGTTTATTCAATTATACGTATTTTACACAATTTTGACAAACAGGTATCGTCGTACATTTCGCGTTTTGCTTTGTGGCACCTCTGGCAATCCCATATTACTTGCATGGTTCTTTTAAATGTACATAATTAGTAATTATTCGTAAGAGTTATTTTTGATATTCCAACAACATTATGTCTCAATTTTTATTATTTTTTTAATGATTTGTACTTAAATAAATGTTGATAAAATATTCTATATATGTTATTTGTATAAAGATACATGCAAATTTTCTTAATATATATGTGAAAAACAATTTGTGTTAAATACAGCTTTGACTAAAAGTACTAAATATTTTATTAATTATTATTTAATTTTTCAATTAATAAATTAATTTAAGATACTACTATTACTGCAAATTATTCTGCGTTTTAGAAATTCTTTAAACTTACGTGTAATGCTGATCATGGCTCGGTAAAATAATTCTCTCTGTTACGACATATTTAAAATAAAAAGTATAAAATAAGTTTCAGAAAACTTATTTAAAATATAAAATTGTAGGAATCAGTAAAAACTGATACAACTTGTTTAAAATAAAAAATATAAAATAGGTTTCGGAAATTTATTTAAAATATTAAATAAGAAATAAGTCAGAAATATAATTATTTAAAACAATAAATATCTACTAAATAACTCTTATAATTTTTTAATTTAAAACATATACTTTCATCGTTTTTTATAAGTATATAAAAATTATATTTTTTATATCTATAGAAAGTATTTATAAAGTTATATATTTATAACAAATTGTATACAAATTGTTATAACTAAATATAGTTAACAAAATGAGAAAATGATATACTTTTTTATACAAAAACGTAACAAAAATATTTAAAGGAAAAGTATGTTTTAATATCTTAAAGTGACATTCAAAACTACAAAAGAAAAAATCGTACAAGTGTCGGCTGTCCAAAAAATTTAATTATTTAGTAACTTGAAAATTATGTTTTTTAATAAGCATGAATGGCTATAAATTGAAGATATATTGCATTGTTAAACAATATTTATGTATATTTATACATATTTATGCATAAAAAATTCATGCATAAACAATTTTTTACCGGAACTTTGAATTATTTCTAGTTATTATTAAATTTACCTCAAATTTTTTGTACTAATTGTAAATTCATACGCGTTAATGTAAACGCTTTGTTATTAAGTAATTTAAATTCAAAAATATAATAAGAAATAGAAATTCTTTCGATAGTCGTTTTTTATATTAAAATAATATATCTTGGAAGTTAAAACGAAAAAGGATAAAATACATATTTTTGAAATATATAAAACACGGGAAATTAAAAAAAATAAAGATTATATAAAATAAAAATTAAAGTATGAAATTATTATCTGTGGATACCATTATATAGAAAAATTTTTATTACAGTTTAATAAATATTGTCTTATTATTTTTCCTATCTATCTTATCTTCAAATATTTATTCAGGATTAAGTTTTATACGAGTTGGTATAGAAAAACAATATACCTATATATACATACATAAGTATAATATGAACTGTTTTCTAAGAAATTCCATCTTTTTTGTGTTTCATACATCTTCTTTGTATACATTTTACTAATGAAATAATAACAAAAATTNTTNTATATATATATATATATATATTATATTATTATATATTATTATTATTATTATTATTATTATTATTATTATTATTATTATTATTATTATTATT
>NW_012130066.1:3832399-3834416 GCF_000143395.1 Atta cephalotes
ATATATATATATATATATATATATATATATATNTATNTTNTNTTATCTTTATTATTATATATATATATATATATATATATATATATATATATATATATATATATATATATATATATATATTTTTATTATTATTTCTGTAAAAGACATTTTACTTTTATTAATTATTATTATTTACCTCAATGCATTTACTTCAGCCTAATCTTTTATAATTATCTTATCTATTATGTAATAACTGGATTTTATACCAGTTAAAATAGTAACATGATGTAAGATCCAATATACATTTTATGCGCAAAAAATATAAGAATTTTATCTTATGACTATTTTAAAATCGCGTGCAGTTTTGCATAACTTAAAATATTTAATTTTGAAATAATAAATTATTCAAAAAACGATTTTAATATACAAAATATAATAGGAATATATTTATTGATGTGAGAAAAAATTATCTCATTTGGATTTTACATCTTTCATCTGAATTTCTCATCTCCGCATGTTTTGAGATGAAATTCAGCAACGAATCGTTCGAATTGTTAAAAATACGCACATGGGCTTTGAATTTTCGGATAATAATCGGATAATAATCGATTTAGTAATTTTTAGTCATTTATTTTTAAATTAAGTATTTTTGATTACATTATAAAATTTATATTAAGAAATTTAATCTAATTTCGTAATATTCGAAACTTTTGAAATAAAAATGTCATAACATAAAGATTTTTTAATTTAGATTTATTTTTAGTCGAATATTTATATTTTTGATTTTGAATAAACGTAAATTAAACGTGAAATTTATTCGTATATTAATAGAATTGTTATTATTATTATTATTATTAACGATAACACAGGCCCACAAAAAAAAGTATTCTGTGCTGGGCTGGAGACCTAGCTATTTTTATATATTTTGAGTTGCTGAATACAAATTTGACATTAAAATAGGACCATCCAGAGTAAATTTTCAATCTAGAGTGAAAAAATGATTCTTTTTGATCCATTTTTTATCTTTGTCTTTTTCTAATCTTTAGAACTAGAAAAAGACGAAGAATAAGTTAAACCAAGATTAAAGTTAATCTATATTAAAGAAAACGGGCATAAGTTTATTAGTACGCGATAGGATACGGTTAGGCATTGGGCGCGTTCAAGTTAACAAAGCGGTTAGCCTGCTCGTTGAGCAAATGAACATGATTGGTTGTTACTTATAGATCCAACCAATCATATTAAATCATTCGGTGAGTATATTAGCTGCTTTGCCGTCTTGAACTCGTCCATTGGCTACATTCAGCAGAGAAAACAGCTTTGTAACTGTTGTAAAATTCTTCTATGTGATTGGTTTATACATTTAAATTCATAAGGAGCCAAAAGCAAGAGCCAATCGTATTGAAGAATTTTACAACAGTAACAGTCGAGAAACTACTTTCTCTGAACGCAGCTATTGACGTATTATATTCGCGGTGTTATTGAACATTTATGAAGTAATGTAGATAGGAATACACGGGTGGAGATAGATATTCGCGAATAGGCATGAATAAATGAGAATACGGACAGAAGTGTGGATGATAGATAGGGACTATACAGATAGGATGATAAACAAGTAGAACTAAACATGTCATATGTACGTATTTGATAATTAGAAAGAAGGAATTAAATTTGAATAAAATTTTTAATTAATTTTAAATTTTATTTAATTATTATCATCTTGTTTCAATTATCGAATATGAAAATAAACTAAATTAATTTCAAATTTTATTAAATTTTCAGCTATTTTGAAATTTTTTTGTAAAATTATACACATACAAATTATGTAACGCGTTAATATTGTATTTAACTTTATCTAAATAAATGTATAATAATATTGGATATGTAATAATAAAATTTATATGAACACTCTCTCTCTCTCTCTCTAATATCTAGATGTATTGCTATAATCATGTCTTTTATTTTTTAGTTAATTTACACAATAGAAAAAAATGGTTACCGGGAAAAATGTTATATATATATATATATATATATANACATA
>NW_012130066.1:3834436-3865580 GCF_000143395.1 Atta cephalotes
GTTAATTACTACAATAGTAAAAAAATAATTCGGGAAAACTAGTTATATATATATATATATATATATATAGACATATTTTATATATAATGATATATAATTGTATATAAAATATATCAATTTTTTATATGACTTTTTAATATATAATTATTAATTTTATATAATTAATAGATTTTATATAATTATATATGAAACATTTTTTCCCGGGTTATTAATTAATTATATATTTACTGGAATATATATATATAATAGATATTCAATACGGATATATATATATATCCGTATATCTATTATGAATATCTATTCAATACAAATAGCATTTATCTTGTCGTAGTAAACTAAGTTGCATAATCGCAACTGACATAAATTATACGAAATTACACGAAATCGAAACATATAATAACAAAAATTATTTATTGATTTAATAATTTTGATAAATATTTAATTTTAAATAAAAATTTTTTATATTGAATCCATTTTTATGGATTGGATTTAAAATACGGATAGAAAAATTTCTAATCCATTTCAATTCATTTTCATTTGCTGGGGAAGCATAAATCAGGCAATAGTCGGTTTTTATTTTAAGACTATCTTAAGTAATATCCTAAGATGTTAATACGGCTTTCTGATTGGTTCATGACATCTTAAGATTGTACTTAAAACGATCTTAAATATAAGATCAGAGGCTCGATTGTGTAAAATGAGATGAAAATTACAAAAGTGAGCAATGATTACTATTAAACCAATTAAATTACTAATATTATAGTGAATTACGAATATTCTTTGTTTACTTTTGTAATTTTCATCTCATTTCAAGATACAATCGATCCCTTGACTATGAATACAGGCAGAAAGAAACCTAAATCTCTATTAATTTGATAGATTTTAGTTATTTCAGCGATTTATTTCTATCATGAGTACCGCAAAAAAATGGACATTGATGTATAATTTACATCCACTTCTTCAGAGGGCAGTAATGCGCAGCATTTTGCGGTTACAGGAAGAAGGTCTTCACGTCTTCTCTCAGGTTTCTTTCTGCTTGTATCTTTTATCGCTCGTTATCTTGCGGAAGTTTCGTCTCTATACATATTCCGATGATCCACGGCATATCAAACATTTTTCCCACTTCAGCTGACTCCAGCTCTACTGTTAGTATACATTGGCAATATACGTCACGCGTACGCAAGCCAACACAACAACAAAGAGAAATCAGTTGGATCAGTATGGCAGCATTGACAGTTGTGTAATTTTTCTACGACATATCGACTCGTCCAGATAAATAAACGTTGCCCGATCGCAGATCAATCGCAAACAGATCGTTGCAAGTCATTCTATTAGTTATTTTTCGAAATGGGAGTGATATTCCTCGAACATATCGGTGGCAGTCGCCTATTCTCCTGCGCTTCCTGCGACACCAATCTCACCAATAGGTCACAGCTCGTGAGCACACGTTTCACAGGTGCCACGGGACGTGCATTTCTCTTCAGCAAAGTCGTCAACCTGAATTATAGGTGCGTCTATTTATTGTACAAGATCATTAGTATGAAATGAATTTTCTCGAATGATTTGTGTTTTTGTATTCAAGTTTTCAAGGTCTGCCGTTATGAAATATTTGTTAGATTGCATTCTTTTCAACTATTGTGTTCCTATTAAATTAAATCATTCATTTTTTTTGTTTTTTTTCTCCAACGGAAAGAAAAAGAAGAAAAATGAAAAGCCTGTTTTTTTTATCTGAATTTCTGTGCAAGAAATAGGTAAAACGAATAAACCTTTTTCAGGATCTACCATTATGAAATATTTATTAAATTACTTTCTTTTCAGATGCTTTCCGTCTGATAACACAAGTCGTTCTATTTTTTTATGCTTCTCAGCAAGAGATAATATAGTGATTATTTACAATGATCTTTCTTCTTGATATTACAACAAGGATATAATGATTCATCACAATATAAATCTCTTGACTGAAAAGTACTACATTAGTCATCGAATGCCAAGAAAAGAATCTGTTGACTGCTATTACCAGACTATGGTTTTTTGTCAGAGATTACATTTTTACATGAATCTTTGGTTCTCTTTTTTTACATTTTTGAAAGAACACATTACAATACAGTAACAATTTTGAAAATAGTTTATCTTCAGCAAGATAAATAAAATTTCTGATTTTTAAGCTGGAGAAAATTGATAACTGTTGTATTGATTTGTGTTATTAAATAGAAAGCACCCTTTGATTGTTATGTAGTTAATTTTTTCTGTATATTTTATAGTTGAATCAAACATATATTAGAAAATATAAATAATATATTCAATTGAATATAAAATTTATATGATATCCATCATGCGTCTATCATTTAACTCTATATATGATGTACAGTGAGGTTCAGGATAGAGTGATGCTGACGGGTCGCCACATGGTTCGAGACGTCAGCTGCAAAAACTGTGATGCTAAGCTTGGGTGGGTGTACGAATTCGCAACAGACGAGCAACAACGGTACAAGGAAGGTCGTGTTATCCTGGAACGAGCTCTTGTCACAGAGAGCGACGGATTGACGGAGCATAATGTTCAACAATAATGTTTAATATTTAATACCAAGTAGCATTTAATATATTAAGAAATAATCTAACATAGGAACTCTCATATAAGTTATAGTAATATTTAATCTTGTCAATTACAAAAGATTCTTGGTTAGTATCCGACTTGTTTGTGCATAAGCAAGTATTGACAACGTTACTTTCTTGTGATAAGAGACATTCAACATTTTCGTGAATATGACATAGTTCCTATTTCGTAAAAGGAAATTTCTCGAATTCCGACCTTTATTTTGTCACCCTCTCAGATTTACGTCTATTTTTTGCATCAGATCCTATTCACGACAATTGTTGAATCTATAAAAGTGTAAACATCATTGGTATTTTCTTGTAGATGGAACATTAATAAACTGACCTCAGTGGCAAATATGTTTGTCAAGAAAATTAAGAAAACGTGAGTATACACAATTTAGTGAGCGTGTATCATTGTAAGTGCAATATAGATACAATTGAACATGGATCATGTAGCTTTATTTATATCCTTTCAATAAATTTGACAGAAGCAACAATGTACATACTTGCGTAGAATTGGTGCTAGATGCGATTGAGGTATTTAAGTTATTTCTTTTTATACACGTTTCTATTGTTGATTAACTTTAATTTTGGTTCAATTTTTTACCTTTTTCTAATTCTTAGAACTAGAAAAAGATGAAAAGTAAGTTAAATTGAAATTAAAATTAATCTATATATTGGTAGAAAGAGGCATTAGCTGAATTTTTGCATGGTTTATTGGAAAAAAAAGAAGAAAGATTAACGATGCAAAAAATTCAGTTAAAAAGAACATGTTTTTTAATTTCTTTTGGTAAAAATTAAAATAAATCCTTAAGAAATATTAAATTCTCTCACAGGTATAAATTGAGAAGGCACATAAAGACTTTCAAAATCTCATGAAAGCTACGTTTTGAAAACTTCAAATACTTTCCAAAGAAATAAAGGTCATGTTTAACATTTAGACGTGTAAACATAAAACGTAACGATGAAAAGAAGTGTTTAGATTTAGCAATGAATATGAAACTTTGATACAAACTTAGTAATATTACGAAAGCGTTTACTTTGTACTTTAGATAAGCGGATAATAATTCTACAGAGAACAAAAATAAAATTATATTTCTTAATCTTAAAAGATTTAGAGAACGATAAAAGACCACAATAAGTGATAGATTTACGAAATTGTTTTCATGACAAATTTTTTTTAATCGCGTTGACTTCCCAATTAATAGATAATCGGTGAGGAGATTAACGGTATTTCCGTTCTCTAATTTATCGCCAGTTTCAACATAATATATGCATATCGAATGCGCACATTTGCATTTATAATTTTCTAATATACTTTGAATACATAAGTTTTATATAATTTTTGTATCTAATCGATTTTCTAAATTTGTTGAGGTCTATTTTAATCCTTATCGTATTATAATGTATAAATAAGATATAAAAGTTTCGTCGTCATTTTATACTTTGTTATCGTGTTTAATTATTAAACAAGAAAATCGAAACATTTATGATAAAAATGAATGACTAAAGAATACAAAATTTATCAATTATACACACAAAAATGTAGTTCCTTTTAATAAATTATATATTTGATAAATTATATATTATTATAATGACTCACATAATTAATAAATTTTTTTACCTTGTATGTATTGTTTTTTAGACATTTATTTTTATCTTACATGTTTCAATTTTCTTATTTAATAGTTAGGCATGATAAAGTATAAAATGATGATGAAACTCTTGTATCTCCATACATATATACAATAAGAAATAAGAATGTGCATTAAAAAAATATAAGGTTATGCGACTTTATAAAACAAATTTTAATTCTTCTCTTTTTATAACCAGTCTAGTCTCCATAAATTCTTACATGAATTAATATTAATGTAAATTATACAATTGGAAGATAGTGATTATATTATTTATTTTTTGTTTGTATTATTGTTAAGTCCTTTTAATACTTTAAATAAATAAATCATTATCTTTCATTCATTATTTTAAATTGATTAAGATTGAATTTTTTAAGAAAACTGGAAACAATTCTAATAAGATAATTCTATCAAAGTCGCCAATCTTCCTTCAGATAAGTCAATAAAGATAAAATGAAAAAAAAATTAGGAATGTTAAGAATTCACGCGAAAATTAGTTTCGTCTGAAACTAACTTTCAACAATTTTTTTGCGTCCGGTAATTTTTCCGACGGTGAATTCAACCACCGTGATGCCAATTGCCAATGCCAGCGAGATAATAGTGAACGATTCTGGAATGAAGCTGCGCGCGGTCGACGCACCCGAGAGAGACAAACGAACCGCGCCCGCGGATGCGCTGTGATTGGTCAATCGCCCTGCGTCCCGTGACGTAGCGGCGCCACCAATCCGCGACCAGCAAGACGCCGCGCCACGAGCGAAGCCAAGCGGATGGCTATGTATAATTCTGGCATCACTGCGGAGTGCGATAGACTAGAGAGCAGTGTGGTCACGTAGTCCCATCGCGCCGCATGGTGGATGGACATTACTCCCGTTCGGTCACCGGAAAAAAATGCTGTAAATTTGTGCGTCGTCGCCGTTGCATCGAAGCGGAAGGAGCGCGTGCCAGCGGAGATTGTCCCTCGTCGGACCACTTTTACGGTAATTATTGTGTGCACTTGACCACAAGAATATTCGCGAGGAAGCAAGACGAGAAAGAGAGGAGGAGGCTCATGCTTGTCCGACGACATCGGCGCACCGATCAACTGAAGTGAGCGGCGTATCGCAATCCGTTTCATATCGAGGGATGCATCCCTCAGCGACGAGAGAGCGCGATTTCGCAGTTGGCGGATCGCCCTTATCCCGCGTCATCGTCGCCGTTTGTATCCATCGAGATCCATCCGTTGATCGATCTCTCTCGATCTTTCCCGGCGGAGGGATCTTCGTCCTCCCTTGTTTTCGTCTCTTCGTTCTCCGTCCCCGCCCCCACCAACGTGTATACGTTTCGCATCGTCGTGTCTCTCTCTCTCTCTCTCTCTCGTAATCTGTCTCGCCCTGTTACCGGTTTCTCTCCGTTTCTCTCTTTCTTGCTGGTCCTCGCTTGTCACGTCGAACGCGCACACTCACGCAGGCACGTTCCGTATACGTACGCATACCTACACACACGACGCGCGACGTTGACAAGGGCGAATACCGACGGAGAGTCTTGGGACGCCGAGGATGTGAATTTCTGCGTAGTTTCCGCAAACGAGGAAACTTCCGGGAAGCGATGCCAATGCTTTTCAGCAACGAGACAATAAGAAAAAAGAAAAGATATCTTATCGGCTTTCCCTCTCGTGAGGCGCCGCTCCTCTTCCCCCTCCCGCACCGCCCACCACATCGCCTGGTGTCGCGCGCGCGAGATGCCATTGCACCGCCGAACGGATCGCAGCAGGAAAAGCTATAAATACACACGCATCGCGCGCGGGGTAAACAAACTTGACCTCAGCGGAATTCTCTTATCGGCGATACAGTAGGCGAGCGACTTTGAGGTTATGTGTCGCGAACACGTCCTTCGAATTCGACGCGTCGTAGAGACGGCGATAAATCCCGGCCGGTGCTTAGGTGCGCGACAAGGTAAACCTGCTGCGAGCAGGAAACGCATTGTGGTAACGGAATATTTGCCATCCATTATATAATTTTCTCGAGGATTACTCGTTCTTTCGCGGCGATCAAGGGAAAACTTCGCGAACTTCTCGATAATTCGAACGAGCAATAGCATGACGACGTGCCTCGTTTGACATATCGGACACTTCGTTCTCTAATTCCGTGGCACGACTGTTAAAATGAACTTTTTAATCGCTTAAAAATTCAGTTTTAGAATTTTTGTAAGATATATATTTAAGTAATTGCGATTTCATGTATATCATTTCTTGTGAGATTTCATAGTTGTACTTATATCTTTTTCAAAATTTTACGATAAAAGGTTTGAACTTCTTTGTTTTGCTAGATAAAAAAATGTAATTAATGTTTGTGTTTGTATACTTTTGACTTCCAAACTGGAAAGTCAAGATTGGTAGAATACATATTAAAATATAATCCTTCTATATTTCCTTTATAATATAATGTTATGTTTATATCTAGTACTACTTTGTAACATAATAATAATGATTGACTGTTTATGTGTGTTCTGTTTCTTATAAAAACATGAGTTACAGGTAGGTGATTTAAATAGAATGACATGTTTCGATTCCTTTTGTTTTTGTAGCAGAATACTGACATTGGTCAGCTACTTGAAGGCTGTGAGCACGATTGCTGTGCATTTGGCTTGAGCAGTGGTTGAAACGCTACTGCATTGCAAGAGAAATTTGTAGGTGATTCAAAATGAAGTGGACATCTGCTACTCCCTTCAATGAGCAAGTGGGCGAACTCACTCGTGTGTTCTCCCAGTGGAACGAATGTGAACAGACTGTTGTTCTTTATGCGCTGTTGCGTATTATACCTGCTGTACAAGCGAGGTTTCTCTCGCAGGCGATAGAACACTCATTGCACTCTGTGGCAGAATTAGATACCAAGGAAATAAATGCCAATAATCCAAGTAATTATCGTGTTTACGTTTTATACTTAAGAACAATTTTAAGCATGATTTTAATGGGATGTACTTCATATATCATACTTGTAAAGCAAAGTATGTTAATAATAAAATATTTTATTATAGGTTACATCAATTCATTGTCAGCAGAATCAACAGAGATTGCGATTAATCAACTCTTGACACATCTGCCTTTATTAAAGCCTGGGAATGTAGAGTGCAAAAAGAGCTATCTGGTAGCGATACCAGAATTAGTAAATCATTGTGTAAGTACGGGACAATATACAGAACAAACGCAGCAGCTTTTGAGCTATACTCTGATTCATCCTGCCATAAATGGTCAAGACAGACGTCTTTTAACTCAATGGCTCAGAGATCTAGAAGATCGTATCAGTAATACACCACCCATTACTGGTTTCGAAGATTATCCGAATGCTGCAATGAGGTGAATGAAATAATGTGATACTATAATGATACTTATATATATTTTTATATCTGTAGTATAGTTCTAAATTCGAGTTTTCTATTATTATAAGATGGGAGAATCCATGGCAGAGGAATTCCAAACATCACAATGATCAGCCAAATTCGTTTAATACACAACTAGGCGGCACGTTTAATTTACATTTTCCTGCATCAGTTAATCGTCAACGTCGTTCGAATAGCTTGACACCACCGGTAGCGCCGCCGCATCACCTCGAAATTGTGGATCGTACCAATAACACAAATTCTTCATCTAGACACAAGCCGCGCAGCTTTAGTGTTTCCGGAGATCATGCCAGTAATTTTCAATTATATTTCATATATAGATAAATTTATATTGTATCCGCGCATTTCTTTAAATAAATCATCTTTTAGGCAATATTATTGGTTTGGGTCCACTGAGCCCACAGAGTTCCTGTGCGAGTAGCGGTAGCGAGGGTCGTTTGGATGATGCTTCGAATCGTTCGCTCGCGAGTGGCATGAGAGGTAGAAATGAGATTTTAATACTGTCAATCGATAATATATGAGATCACCCGAAAATACATCTTCGAAATTATCTTAATTACATCTTTCGGAGTCATCTCTAACTAATTTACAGATCAGAATATCGATATCTAATTATAAATTATTCTTTTTAGATGTACAATTATGGCTTAAAACATTACGACTTCATAAATACAGTTATCTCTTTGCTACTATGAATTATGAGGATATGCTGCAATTAACGGAAGATCAATTAGCGGAACAAGGAGTTACGAAAGGTGCTAGACACAAGTTGGCTCTTTCTATCGCTAAACTACAGCAGCGATATAATACACTTTTAAATCTAGAAAAAGGTCTAGTGCAACCTAGTGCTCGCGACGGCATGCAAAACACTTCATTCTCGCAGGGACCATCATTGCTTCTTAATACAATGGAAGAACTTAAAACGATTCTTGCCACTCCCATGAAACCGAGTCAAGAGAATGATCCACAAGATATTCCTGCGCAGTTTACAAAAGTACTTGGAAAATGTATGTACAAACTAAGTGGTGTGATGGTTCCAATTTTATCAAAATTAAATAGAATTATTGATAACATTATTGTATGATTTTTCCTTTTAGTGTGCAGTAGATTGGCTTTGGAAAGCGTTGAAGATGGTATTTTGTGCACGTATGTCAACATTTTAGAAAAAGTGTTGCAGCATGACTGTTTCACCTCGAATCAGAAGGAGAAAGTACAGCAGTGGCGCAGTAGACTTGGAAATCCGCGACCAACTCCAAAGTAAGTCGAGATATATGTCTTCGTTAATATAAAATGTTTAGAGAAATATTTAAAGTAAATTGATGAGTATTGTGTGGTAACTTTCGACCTAATAGATGTAATTTTAGATGGCAACATAACTACGGATATAATAATAGAAGATATGGGAATCCACAGCAGCACAGAAAGCCAAGTTTGAATATGAATCACATTCACAATAATCATACACATAGCAATCAATTTATGATTGCTTCACATAGAAACAGTATATCCACACCATATTTACAAAATAATCAGAATCAGAATCATAACATGAATAGTATGAATACGAATAACTTGCGCGCGGTGCATACAACCGAGAAGAGACCTAGTTTACAGGAGACCAGCTTGCAGGTAAGAAAGAATATTAAAAATCTGTAAAATTTAATATTAAAAATCTGTAACATTCTGTTTATTAATACAATGATTTTGATTTTACTTTGTAGCAATTGCAGAAAACATTACAACGTGCGTATAGCGCGCCACGTGATCATTTTGTGGGTCATTCTGCTAATGGAGCGAACGAGACGACGGAACCGGAAATCAATTCTCGCTTGGAATCCCTCTGCTTGAGAATGACTGAGCAAGCGATCGGTGGGTTCGGCGAGGCCTAATCTTCCATATTCGCGTTCTGAGATTATAAGTAAGTCCCATTTTAAATCCTTTTCGGATTTTTGACTCCGAAAACTGAGGGAAATTCTGTTCGCCAAAACATGAGTCATCTCTATCTCGTGCTCGCTCGTGTTTTGGCAAACCATGTTGAGTCATTGTTTTAAAGTGATATTGCAATGGAGACGACACATTTTTTTGGTGTGCAAATACCTGCGTATATACACACTTATGCTTTAATATCCTAACCAAATGGAGAAAAAAAATGTCCGAAATGTGCGACATTATTGAGAGAGAGATAAAGATAGGTTTCTTTTTTCGAAGATTGAACACTTACACATAATACACATACACAAATTATTTTTTATTAATGTCCGATGCAGTTGTATTATTTAATTGACAGAATTTGGCAAGCCAAATGCTAGAAAGATAGATTCTTTCCTCGATTGTTTGCTGCAACCATATATATAAAGATATTATATAAGAAAAAGTATATATATATATACACGCATATAATAGGATTTTATGAGGCAGAAAGAAAGGAATTTTTAATCATAAAATACGAGGAAAGAAAGATGGAAAAGATGACATTACATCACCATGCGATGTTCTGCAATATTATTTTTTGTGTTATCCATTTTACGAAATGGAATTCGTCTGATTTTAAGCGCTGCGGGAAACGTTGTAGTAACGTAATTGTAATTCATTTTTAATAACTGGACTGATTTTACTTCTTTTTATTATATTACTATATTATTATTATTATTATTATTATTATTATTATTATTATTAATATTATATTTTTACTATTATTACTATCAACATCACTATTACTAGCGCTACTACTATTGCTCCTACTATTATCGCTACTACTATCATTACTATTCTATCACTATTACTATTTCCACTACTATCACTCTCACTACTGTTACTATCGCTCTTTACTGTTACTATACTCCGTCTAGGGAATGAGCATACTTAAAGGATTGCCGCTTTGTCGCATAAGTTAATTCGCGCATAAAACTTTAAAACTTAATCTCAACTGTACTAAGAAGTACGTATGGCGGCGTGTATGCTTTGTAGTTTGCGCACAGATCTCGTGATTTTTCAATTTGGTTGACGGATTTCATCCCATTTTTCTTTTTTTTTCTTATTTTTTTTAATGATACTGAACGCAAGTAAACATACAATAATAAGATATTAAGGGCCTTACGTGAAAGATGAGCAAACGTATGAGGTGTAGAAATTTGATATTATAAAGTAGCAGCGAAATTCGAGGGAGGTAGACTGGCGCTGTACGTATTATGGCGCGACATCGAAATCTGTGGCTTTAAATTATAAGCATACATCGTATCTAATCTATTTAGCATGTGTTAAAGTAGCGTCGCGAGTAATGTAGCATAATATTTTTTCGTGCAAGCAGAAAATTAAATTTATTAAATCGCATAACGCTAGTGAATAATAACCGATTAACCATGAAATAAGAAAAAAAATATATAACGAAAGACTGAATAATTCACGCGCCATGATCCGTCGATTTAGATTATCTGGATGCTTCACTGTCCCTTCCGTTCGTACGGTTTCATGCGCGCGTGAATAGAATAATTGGAGAAGACTGTGAAGATGGAAAAACTTGTCAAAATAATTAAGAATTAGCGAGCGCGCGAGAGAGAAAATAAGAGCGAAAGAGATTTAAAAAAAAATGAGCGAGAGCGAATACCGAGGTTGAAGAAGATGAAACTAGTTAATTAGTATATATTATATTAGTGATTATTGTAACAATTATATTCTGCTAGAGGATAATACATGTAAGATCGCGCGGTGATTTCTCGAATCCAGGAGTATCCTGTTAGAATAAAGCTAAGAACTGTCTATATTTAGTAATAATCGTACACACACTGAAGGGATGACCATACTTAATCATTATTTCGTTTCACATACGCGATACCTTTTACTCGATCAGCGGCAATAGCAGCACCACCAAAACTATCCGATCGGTTATATATACATATATATTGCGAAGGATGAAACTCCACGAATTCCAAGAGAGATGATCAAAAGCTAGTCAAACGTTTCTAATTTCTACCAGTTAATCTGTATAGTTAATTAATTGTACATTAAAACTACATACACACATTACCAGAATTAGGATGACACTTGAAAGAAAACATACAATCCACATCTTATACACACATACGTATAGACAGGTATATACATTCGCACTCGTGCGCGCACACACAAACACTCATACATATTCGCCACGTTGTACACGCAATAAGTAAAGCGATTCGAACGAGAACGCATGAAAAAGCTCAAAGACTGCTCCTAAGCGACATCAGGAATTTCATTCAGCGTAGAATTACTACTTATATATTTCATCTAATTGAAGCGCAGCATCTAATCTCCAACTAAAAAAGGCAGGACCTGAACTATATAAAGGATGCAAAGAGATTTTATCCGCATATACATATAGCGATCAGAGCTAAAGGAAGGAAAAAAAGAAAGGGGGAAAAAGGGGAAAAAAGTTGTAATCAATCCTGCCGAGGATCGAAGGCCGCCGCTACGTTAATTTTCTGCCGATCGCTCATTAATTTATCGTCATTGTTGTTTGTGGTAAACTTTACGGAATAGCGTAAACATATGTACTTAGTACTTTGCACAACCTCTGTCAGGATCGACAGACGCCTTGCTCAAAATTAACTGTCGGCGGCGGTTTGTTTCGTGATTTTCGAAAGGCGCGAAGACTGGCGATGCGCGAACGAGTGAAAACGAACGGATAAACAAATCAACGAGATATTCAGCTGAAACGTTTAGTCGCAAAGTGGAGAATCACAAAGAGGATAATGTGTATCCTATGTGTAGGAACACACTTCGAATAATCCTGAAAGAAGCGTTTTCTTAATATAAGATAGATATTAATAAATGTAAAATGCATGTTTTGCATTATGTAGTTACTAAAAAAATTCAAAAATATAACAGTTACTGAAATAATGGACGCGATGTTAATGAAGTTCATGAAAGGTAACACGAAGTTTTTCCATTTTAAAGAGTGTACTTACATATTAATGGAATAATTCACTTCGTATCGATGCGATATCCAATTTCTATTAGTATGTAAATACTAATGATTTTTAACTCCTTGCGATTTTCCAGTTCGCGTTATTTATATATGCGCGTGTGCACATTTTATTTGCTTGACTCGTTACATTCATTTCGGGTTCTCTGGCTATCCTTTTAATTTGGATAGCGGTAAAATGTACCACGTTTGCCGCGTTATTCTCTGTTATCCGCTCGTTGACCTCGATTCAGGATAGGCGAAAGTAGGATAAACGAATGATATGTACGGGTTGAAAATTCGCGGATTATTCTTTGGCCGGACACTTACAATGACCATCAGCGACTGCTTAGGAATTGCGCTATTGATTACAATAGTAGTAGTAATAGACTATTTGGAATGATTTTTCTTGATTGCGATTTCGAGAACAAGACGATGTGAGTTTCCGGCTGAAGATATTCACGAGACCCAGCAAATGGTAATTAAATCCGATGTGGATAAGTATAAGACCGATGTGTCGTAGCGACTGATTTACTTTAAAGAAAGCGCGTCGCGCGACCGGAAAGCACGCCGCGGGACGCTTTTTTTCTTGTACGTGAGGGATCTCGCATCCCTCGCTGGAGTACTAGTGTTCACGTTTTGCCGCAGCTTCTCCGGATAATATTAGATAAGTCGTAATAAGACCCTTCGTCAGATTGCTAACTGGGATACATTAGTCACATAAGTAAGCTGGGCAACTTGTAAAAATGCAATTTTTGTACTGTTATAAAAAGTTAAATAGACGAGGGTACACTGACGTTGTAGCGTGAAAGAACATTTTTCAATAAAAGATTTTTCATACGCATACATCGCGTGACTATTATTAATATTAAGCCTGTATACAAATAAATTAAACGAGAGAATTGGTTTTAACTTGCTAAATAGTAATCAGTTCCAAAACGTTATTTCTCTTGTTCTATTATCTTATATTAGAGAGAGAGAAAGAAATAATATCTATTTTAAGAACTTAATATCTTGAATAATTTGACGAAAGTACAAACATACAACATTAATCTTTTCCAATTCCAAGACATTACTGAAAATGAAGGTATCACTGTCAGATATATTAATCATAAGATAATAACAAAAATTGATATTTCATTATTTCTTATGTAGTTACATTTAATTAAGAATGTTTCATTTATTTGAACGGTAATAGATGAGATGTGTAAAAAAAAGAAAAACATGTGATTGTGATTTTATAGTTCTCTAAACAGCATTTATTTTCTTCTTTTGTTACATTTCTGAAGTCGCGTCCCATCCGAAGACGTTGTGCACAATTTTAACGGTGAAAGATAATATTAAACGTCGATACAATGTCATCGTTCCGTGTAATATATAAATATTTAGACCTGTGTCGGCGACAAACGCGTACGCCGAATCTAGAATCGTGTGATTTGTTCGATCGACTTTGTGTGCGTGCGCGTGTATGTGTGTGTGTGTGGTGTGTGTGTGTGTGTGTGTGTGTGTGTGTGTGTGTGTGTGTATCATCTCTCCATTCCCTACCCACCATCTCTAACGGAATGGCTACGTACATACGCAGGGATTCAATATATTAATGTATCTTTTTATCGATGTAAGGTTGTTGAAATATCGGATACGAGTACAAAACGATTCTTGTGATAACGAGGTGTTACATTCACGAATTCGCCTTTTTTTTCAAATTGTACTTTAACAACTTTGATAAATTAAAATCTCGATTTTTTTTCAAACTCTAGATCACTTATACAATGAAGGATAGATCTCAAACAATAGAAATGTCTAAAGATTCTTGAAATTTTGAACATTCAAATTTTTATAGTGATTGAGAATTAATTAATGTTAGAAAAAAAATTAATATTGATTAGAGGTTTTTCAATCAGAATTCTACCTATAATATAGAAATAGGTAGATAGAAAAAGAGAATTTAATTAATCATGGTGGTAGTACAACATAATAGATTGTGCTCGACTTTGTTGTTCGTACCAAACATTTGAAGAACCTTTTTTCGTTTCTATACACTCACGCGTTCCGTCTAATACGAAGTGGCTACAAAATAATAATAAATACTTACAGTCTATCTAACGACTACTCTTAAGTTTGAAATGCAAAGGATCAATCATCGCTTAAATCGTACAGTTAAATAGACAATATCCACATACTTAAAGTTAGATCGTAATTTAATATATGTTCGGTATAATATAAACATCGATTTATCTCGCTTCCTCTCTTCATCATGCATACACATGCAACACGAGTGCGTAAATTCTACCTTTTATCTATACACATATTTACAGATCGACGATACGTTTTTCTGTTACGAACGCAGACCAACATGACACTGTTAATGCGATGAAATTCATGAATTCCAAAGACAACGAGATGAGAAACCATTTAATCTAATATTAAATAGTTTGTAGCTAAACATGTTTTTTCTTTATTATAGATTCTGCATATTGAAGTTATTATGGTAAGATGCAATTTCAATATATCGCTTTGACTATACCACTATCGTATCGTCCATTAGGCGAGCTTTTACCTATTTTATCGCGTTGACTTAAAAACAGAATTGCGTCAAACTGAAACTATTTTCTGTAATTTGCAGTTATATATTTAAGATGTCTATAGAAATTTCTATCAAACGATTTTTGAGGATAACAATCTTGTCTTGTTTAAACGTGATAACGTTTTGACTGGGCATTGGTGTTCATATTATTCCTAAGTATCGTCGAAAAATTTTTCGAAGATGATTAAGAGGGAACAGAAAATGCTAAGAGTGCACTCTCGCTGAAGAATTTTCATTATAATTTCCCAACCCAGTAGTTCGAATTTAAAAATTCGGCAATATACTATCTATACTGTATTTTATATTATTTTTAGGCAATAACAGGTAATATACTATCTCTTCAAAGCAGAACAATTTTTTCATAAAAGTGAATTTGTCTTTATGGAAAAATCGCTTTCGTAACGGCACCTTTAGCCTTCTCCATTTTCTCTTATCCTATATATCCTATATATTATAAATATCGCGAATTATGAGATGATTAATTTTAAAAAATGATCAATAAGACTATATATTTTTTTACCCGAAAATGATAAAACACAGTAAAAAAGAAATGGTTACTCTTTACAAAGAAACATACATATACATCTACATAAATAAAATGATTTAAATACTTTTTACTTTTATGAATAAAATTGGAAAATATTCGAAACTCCTAATAACAACATTTTTAGAAGACGAAGTATGTGTGTTGCATACTTAAATCAAACAATTACATTTAGGAGATAGTGTCACAGCTGGTCACAGCTAATAACTTGCAGCGATAGACTCCAGTTTTCGTCTATGTACAAAGCCTTATAATCATAAGGAAAACACTATAGTTTCAGTAATTATTCGTGTTATCTAAGCATTGATACACCACCATCCGTGTAATATTACACGAGGAACACACGTCGATCACTGTTACTCAACGTGGTGATTTGCAGAATCATTTTATCAATTGGCAGCGGTATGTAATTATGTTGTTAAAATTAAGTATCACTTTTGCTGCAACTTTCCCCGTACTGTTCGGAAATTATTTCATCGGTAAACGCCATAAATGACTAAAATGATTCCGCAAACATTCTTTTCTTAACGGCTCTCTGCTTTTGCAAAATCTCCTCTTTGGTCTCGTACATTCAAATAGAATATTTATAATACAACGCGACATGAAGAATTCCACTTGTCGCGTCACATTACATGTTTTCGTCATATTTCATAGTACGCTTGGCGACTAACAATCGGATCGAACCCATATTCTATTTGAGGATCGACTAACATGTAATATGGCATTACAGAATGAAAAAAATATACACATAGTCGTACGTAACGACATTCTTAAATCGAGTACGCTAATAATACTTGTCATGCAATATCAGTATAACATTTCGTGTTCGACGACTGCTAAAATTCGCATCCCGCATTTTGTTCCTACGCTAAATTTAATCATCTCCCCGCTCTGCTAAAGGCTACGATTTGCATTCGTACATTCTTACATTCAACGCCAAATGTGATCGTTTGATTTTAGAGATTTATTTGTCTCGTTACGAAGATCGTGTTTAACAATTTAACAGTCCTTAGAATCAATATTTCGCGCTAAATACGAAATATAAATACGGCTCTATGCACCGCGAGTTCATCTATCTCTACGTTAAATCTGTTATTGGCAGTACAGAAAAAAGAAGTGTGCGCCAGATCAATAGAATGTACAAACGATGAAAACCGTGCATATTTTTCTTTCTATTTCCAGCGCAATCGCCAGAATTACATAGAATTTCCTAAACACTGTGGTATAATTACCAAAAGCTCATATCTAAAGCTCCCTCTAATCCGCATTCGAGAGTCTCTACTCTTTAAAATTATATATAGCTATATTTATCATTAAATATTTATTATTTTCTCTGTTTATAGATGCTTGTTTATATATGTTCTTTTTGGGCGTTCTGCAGATAAGCCAAATGCTTTGGATAAAATCTATCTCTATGTTAATCATTTATGGTATGGAAAATGTCATTTGTCTCACAATTTGTTCATAAATGTGTTATTTTATAATACTAATAATTTACTTTGAAGTATAATATATATATATATATATATCACATTTTTTTTAGCGTCGCGATATCATCCTCAATTCCAATCAGTTATTATTATTGCAACGCGCGACGTGTTTTTGCCAACGTCATCCTCGACGTCATACTTTGTTAGCCGGATTTTTATCTTGCAACTAGATTATGAACAATTACGTACCATATATAATATGAGTTAGACGAATACACATATAAGATTTCTCTACATACATATAAACTCTTCAGATACAACATTCTTTGACAAACGCCAGAAATCCGCAAATGTCATCGCAGCGTTTGTACAATCAGTTTTTTCCCTTCTCAAAAAAGACAGAATCTCACTTTCGAGAGAGAAAAGCTAAACCACGCTGCGTAATCGTGCCTGGATGACGAGACAAAATTCCGAGTATTTATTATCGACTATAATATTCAACCTTCGAAAGTCTCGATATGATTGTCATCCAGCGTAAGACACTAATACTTGGCTAAACATCATTTTTCAAAAATCACGCAGTTAACATAATCCATATATATTGATTACAGCCCAGTGCAAAATCTTTGAGGTATATATTGATTTTTTGAATTAAAAAAAGTAAATTGAAATCTATTTTTTAATTTCCTTGGAACATAAAGATGGTATGCATTGATGATTATATATGACAAAAAAGTGAATAAAAAATAATTTTAATTTTAAAAAGCATTTGAACGGTTTAAAAGAATCATTTGCAAAGAATCATAAGCTCGAATACTATTGCATCAGCAAAAATAATTCTACAGTAGATAAAAATTTTAGAATTCTTTTAATGTTTTTTAATAAGCTATGGAATGATAAAACTTCGACTTGCACATAATTAAATTATTGAAAGTAGTTTACATCAATAATAATATAATTTTAATACATATCGTTTTTTCTAATATTTTGGCATAATATAAAATTTTATTATTTTATATAATTAATTATTTCCACAGTCATTCAAAAACAATCGTTCATATCACGATCGAACATCAAAATTCCTCTCTGACTTCTCTCTTTTTCTTCTTTGCTTCTCCTCCATTCCGTTGCACTGAATCTCTCGTAGCCTCCAACCCATGGAAAGCAATGCGCTCTTGATTCACATCCGGGACGTGACAAAGCATTTTATATAGATAAATAAATTTTTCTCCATAAAAAAAATAAGAATCTATTTTCTCAGAGTAAATACATAAATTTATGCTTTTGAAATCAGAGGAAATGATTTATGCCGCTACTATATTTGATTTTCTAAAAAAAAAATATATTTGATTTACTCCATTCATAAATGTAAAATTGCTTGTGTTGATGCACTTTTCATCTTATAAATATTAACTTTCTTAGCGAAAAATAAGAGACTCAAGATGCGGATTAAATTCTTTACTTGATAACGACACTCATCCAAAGTTTCTTCCTTTGGATACTCATATGTTTCAACTCTGAAGAGACGGCTGAAAGATGGCTTGAACGCTTTATTCTTTCGGTTTCCTGAGCCAGTTTCTACGGCCGAGACTGGCGATGCTCATCGAACTGGCAGTGCTAGTGACGCTCGCTAACGAGTTCAGGCTTACCGAATGTTAATCCTGTAGCATGTGTACGAAACTAATCGGAAACATGCCTCGCCGTTCTGGCGCCCGTTCTAACGCGCCTTCCATCCAGTTGTCATCATCGGTCTGCTCGTTTGTCACAATAATGACCTCACCCTCGCGGAACGACAGTTCGTCTTCGTTGTCGGCCTCGCAATCGTACAGGGCCCGACAGCGTCGCAGGCCACTCAAAGTCGACGACGTTGGCTGGAGATAGAATAAAAAAGTCATTCGTGGAACTGACAAATATCGTAACGTGCATGTTTCGACCGTCTGGCAGAAGCAAGCACTTTTATTGCTCGTATCTTTATTACGAGACGATAAGCTTAAAAACGTTTGTTCTCCAAAAGTTAAGAGAACATTTTTTGGAAATTCTAGAATTATTACAGATTCACAAGGTTAATATGAGTTAATACCTCGATTAATTATATACCATTATTTTAATTTATTTTATTTATTTTATTCTTTATTTAATTGATGTTCATTCACAAATGAATCATGATTCATTTTTTTTTAGAAAATCGAAAGAAAAAAACGAAAAATGAACTGTTGTGAAAGCATTATAATAAGCACGAGTACATGTAAGAAAAATTAAATTTTATTCGGATACAAGAATTGAAAATGAATCATTTTTTTAAAAGTATAATTTGATATTCCTCTGATAAAGTATGCTGTAACTAGAATTTCCAATATGAGACACTGATATCATGCTAATTATATGCCTTTTAATATCCGAATAGGGCTTAGAATAAGAGAATTTAAAAGGGGAAGTGTCTCACAAGTCGGAAGAAGTAATATAATAATAATGCAATCAAATATCGACAAATATAAATTCACTCGGGAAAATACATGCGAGGATCAGTATTTACAATTATACTTTATATCAGTTTTTAAAATATTAGTTATATATTAATAATAGTGATTCATTGAAAGTTTTTTACAAGTCAAACATAGTTTAATTATTAAAATAGAATCAAGAAATGTAAATGTTAGTTTCGCTGTTTCGCAGTGAATCTGATTATGGAGTTACATGTCTTGAAAGATTTATAATACTTATGTATTATTACAATCGAATATCTCAACAAATAAAGAGCATTTAATTGTGATTAAAATGGCAATGAGATCTAATGTAAGTGATTATTTGGCATACATAGAAATAATATAATATATTTAAAGCCTCGACGTGAGCTCTATAAATGATGATACGAACGGCACGTCTGATCATGCAAAGCACTGTTACACTTGAAAGTATCGTTGGCAAGTGAAGATAGAGAAAAAAATATGGATTCTTATCATATTCAGATTTATTATTAATTATATATTGCAATATGATGTGATTGCAATCTTTTTTTCTTCAAAAAACTTTTCTATTATACATAGAGTACAATTTAATTAATTAATCAGTATAATATAATCAGTATCATATAATTATGTACAGATCATGTTTTATGATTAATAACATGTGAAACATGTTATCCTTACATACGTACATACAAGTATTACGATATATACAAAACGATAAGCTTGTTTACAAGTGATTTCAAGTGTAACATGCTGTAATGTGGGATGGCTGATGTTTACCAGATTCAGATTTGGGAGCAAAGATGAAGGCTCTTCGGCGTAGCTCTCTAGCCTGGACCGGTCCCTTCGCTGTACCAACAATGGTTAATGACAAACCATAAAGCACTGATCTTGAAACGCATGCATTCTCTACATATCCACACACCGTAGATACACACGATTATGTTTATCTCGAACTAGATCGTAGCAAACTAACTGCTATTTAATCTGCGATAAATTGATATATTCTGCGGTTTTTCTTCATTGAATGATTTTATCTCGACAAATGTTTTGTGATATACTTTCAATATTCAAATGTTTTCTCTTCTAAAACATAACAGCAATTAATTAACTATTTAAGATATTATTTATTAAAAATATTAATGGTTTTGCTATAAAGATATTAATATTTTTAGGACTTAATTTTCTTAAAGTTTATACTGAAAATGATTGTTTATCATGACGTAAAATGACAATGAATGGAATAGTTAGAATAATATAATGAAATTTGATAATGTATTATACTGACAATTAATAGATAAGGATTACGGCAATATATAACATATCCTGGGTATAATATACATGATAATGTATAATGATGACTGTGAAAAGATAACAAATATGTCAATGTGCGTGACGTATGGTTAGTATAATAATGCAAAATGCTCAAGCCCGCACGAATGAATCGAATGAAAACTATACTACGAAGGAGAACATAATGACACAATCTGATTAGTTACACTTTTTCCTCTACTGTGTTAGTATAACGACAACTATCTGATTGAATGTGTGTGCAAATAGATAAAATGTGAGACAATAGGATATTCATCGATGTCACTCGTTAGGCAGAGATGATGTAATATCGATTCTAATAATCATACCGGAGGTGGCGTTCGAAGATAAACTAAAGAAATTTATGATTTCAAATGAACGAGAACTTTGCATATCCGAGATACAATTTTGTAACTATTATATGGAGATATGTTTTTTAAAATTTTAATTTTATTAAAACATTACAATTGATGGGACTTTTTATTTATTATTATATTTAAGATTATTTCTAAATAATGTTTATCAAAATATTACAATTATTAAAATTCATTTGCTAGGATTCCATCTTTATCAAAATATATTTGTTAGCATCTTGTATTTGCTAAAGTACTATAATTTATTAAAAATTTGTATACTATAAATAAAAATTAATATGCAAAGCACTTGTTTAATTTGAATCTCTTTACAAATTTCGCATATGTATAATACAGGCCTAAATAAACTACTTAAAGCTTCATCAGCTCTAGAATCCCCAAAACAGTAAGGCGTTTTTAGTATGAATATAGGAAGACTATTTGTACGCTATGTTTCGTTAGCGTACTTTCAGTAAGAACATTAATTTTCAGCGCTATCAGTACATTAATTTTCAGCGCTATCAGTACATCTTTGTATAATGAACAATGAAGATAAAACGTTGCATTAGCGCTGAAAACACCCGGAACACAGCCTTTATTTTTAACAAAAAAAAGTAAGTATATGAAAATAAAATCTCCCCTAACCTTCCTACGAAATCTCAAAATTTCTGTTGAAGCGATCATTAATTTAAATGTGACTTACTTTTCGCGGTGGAGGAATAGGATTGCCCAGACCATGATCTGAACACATCGAACTCAGGGATTCGCTGCTGCGTCCATTGCTTAGCCTAGTCGTTATACTGGATGGAGCTGGAGGCGGTGGATTTCGCGGTCTCTGTAGCGTCGAGCTGTTCGCCTTGTCCATACCTGTATTTAGAAAGAGAGATGTAAGTATTGACATTGATAAACAAAATGTCGAAGTTTCTCCTGCGAAATTTATTTATCGAATGTACCGTGTCCGGTCGACGAATCGCCGCTCGGTGATCTCTTATGATGTTGGCTATTTAGTGTATTCAACGTATGCGGTAGAGTGTGTAAAGTGTGGCCAGCTAAAATCGGCTCGCTGGTCGTACGACTGTGCGTCGACGTAGCCAACGTGGCCGACGAGGGTAGCGTACCGTAGTGCGATGATGGCAGGCCACTCGCGACGGAGTTTCCACCCGGCGGCGGCGGCGGCGCAACCCGCTTCTTCAGCGAGCCGTGGATGTTTAATGAAATGTCCGGTGCCATGGGAGTGGGTACTGTGAGATTTGCATGATCAATAAAAAATATGAAAAGATAATGGAAAATCAAATTATTTGAATCAGCGCACTTAGTAGATTTATCATGCAATGCGAGAAGTGTAAAAGTGCAAGTCCAACTTACCAGCTACAGGTTTTCTCGCCTGCGGCGGTGGCGGCGGAGGCATTTGCTGACGGTTCGTCGAGGCACTCGGAGAAGATCCACTCTGGAGACTGTCACAAGTACTGCTTCGACTGCGCAATGTCACTGGCGAGTCACCCGTACCGCCACCTCCGGCATATGACGGCGGTCTACTACGTGATTTTTTCTCAGGCGTCAAACATCCATTCTACAAGAAGAATACATATTCATTAATATAATTCAAGTAGTTAATGTAAGTAGTTATATGCAAATAAATTATAATTATAAATTTGAGAGATCGATATATAATATGTTAATATACTCACTCTGTCTTCTATTATCGTTTCGTCATCAGAGAAGTCCGTAGAACCCTCATCATGAGAAAGATTCCAGTCAATATTAACGTTATCAAATAATGTTTTCTGTCTCTGGAGAGCATGGCTGAGCTGAAAGTAATTTATTGACATTTTTTTATGTCACTCTTGAAAGCATAAAGAATTGTTTTAATCTTGATGAAACAAAAAAATTATTTAAAAAATCATAGAGCAATAAAAATTCGTGTTTATTAGAAAATTATTTGAGCAAAGGATACTAAATAATAAGAAATATGATTTGTTGAATTACCAGTTCTTTGCACGTATGATGTCCCATTTCCTGTGCAATATCCAATGGTGTCTTGTCCTGCTTATTTCGCTGCGAGGGATCCGCGCCAGCTCGTAGAAGCAACTTCATCGCTTCCGCTCTGTCGTGTCGCGCGGAAAGATGCAGTGCCGTTTCTCCGTCGATGGTTATTCTGTCAATACCGCCGCTCGGCATATTTTGCACCAGGAAATCCACGATGTGCAGACTGCTACCCATTTCGCGCAGAATGGCTAAGTGTAACGCGGTTTCGCCTACATCCTGAGAAATAGACATTGATTTCTTAGAATCTCTTATTAACATAATTATGAGAGAGCATTTCTCACAATCTTCTCAGATATAAGAAAACGACATAATGTCTCACCGATGTTGGCAATGGCGCAGCCAGATCAACGTTTTCGGCGTAAACCTGCAGAAGTTGCTGCAGATCGCGGTTATTAACGGCGTGTTCTAAATCGGAAAGTAGATCACGCTCATCCGCACATGTGTTCATCACGTATCTCTTGTCCACGTACTTGGCGCGTATGAACTCGTATCTCTCCTCCCTAAATGCCAGGAAATAAATGTGAAAACATCATGCAAAGTGAAAGTATAGGAGTGCTTGTAAACGTTGGATGCGCGGATGAATTCTTAGAAAATCTCGAATTCACTCACATTGTCGACGTCGGCGACGGCTTGAGATTGTGACGCAACGTCGCCTCCATCACCTCATTGAACGCCTGATTCGTCATGTGCCGCGCAAGCAACAGCTGAGCGGTACCGACGTTATCCAACGTCAGGGATTGTATCCGCGATATATGCACGCCCAAGTCTCGATGGATGCCGCTGCACTCTATGCATACTATTATGCCGAAGTTCGTCGACAGCCACGTGGCATCTGAAAAGGAGACACAATTGTCGTTCGATAACAAAACGCTTTCGCGAGAACTGGAGCACAAGCAAAGTTGCTATTTCTCGTCTGGCTTTGTCACGTGGAAATGTCTACAACAATGCCCGGCCAGCGAACCGGTGAACATTCATGCTACTTGATGATAAATGTGCTTTCAATGGTCTTTCGGGAACCTCTGTTAAATCTGTATTTATTTAATTTAATAGACTTTATTAATTGAACAAGAAATAAATTATCGTATTTTATTATAATTGAAAGTAACAACTGCTTAATTATTATTAAGAATGATTAGAATTTGATAAAAAAATTAGTTAATATATAATAAATAAAAATAAATAATAAAATAAATAATAAATTAAAAAATCAATTTCTCCTATCTCATAATATGCAAGTTTAACGGAGAAATCGTTTTAGTTACGCGTTAAGTATAATGGACAGATTTGGCACGCGTCAGAGAAGGACTGACCATTAAATGGTTCACAATATTCATGTTACCGTTCTGCGAGGAGCAATCACAGCACTGATCGTTTCCGGGTAATCGCATAACGCATCGTATAACAGCCTGCTGCAGCTCTACGAGACTAGGATTGCCGCTGCCGGCCTCCGCCTTGCCACTCGCATCAAACGCTCGCAACAAGGCGCGTTCCTTGCAATTCACGAGAACTGACATCCATGCACGTTGGTCTGCCTCGTCCTCCGCTTGAAAGTGGTATGTCCTATTGTCTGAAATCGAAACAATGAGTATTACGCGGCGTCCGTTCATTGTGAAGAAATGGTGTCTCTTGGAAGCTCGCTTATATATCAAGCGTAATACTTACAACTTATGAGATCGAAGCCTCGCTTGTCGTCCGGTACTAACTTAATCTGGCAGGTCAATAGGTTCACTCTGGTGGGCGGTTTATTCTCGTCCGCATGGCAGATATCAAGGTAACCTTCCGCCTGCACGGCGCATCGCCTCTTTTGCCAGACTCGCCTCATCTTGCCTTCGCTCTTCTTCAGCAGGTGGCCAGAACGCGTGACGCCGTGTTGCTTGTCGCCCTGCAGCTGATGCAGCGAGTAACCCACGTTTGCATTTGCGTTTAGCTGCAAGCCACGTAAGATTTATAGTTTAAGATTTATGCATGATGTCGTTTAATATTTATGTGCAACATAAAATGCAATATAAAGTGAAACGATTAAGATAATCCGAAAGTTGATGATTCTTAAGTACAAGACGGCAAAGCTAAATTTAAGATAAAAACATTAGCAAAGTTTTTGTATTTAATTTTCTATTAAGCAGGCTACTGCAACTGAATAAGATGATGTTAAAAAAGAAACATTATTGTTGTATCATCAATATTAAACAAAAGTGAAGAAGCAATGATACCAATTAAAAACTATTAGATCTATTTTCATCGCATTTGTGATAAATTGATCTTGGAAATAAAGTCTTGTGTCAATAGTTTTACCTCTTTGTCACATCCGGAGCTTCTAAGAAGACTCCTAAGTTCCGTTAATCGTCTTCGTTCTTCATCCTGTGTCTGTCTGATTTTTTGTAACTTTACGCTCAAGTCGGCTACGTACGAACCGAAATGCTCAATAGTCTTTAAGCCATCCTGGAAATAACTAAAATTCCGAATATGTAAGAACGCTAGAAAATTGAATTGAGATCACTTTTCAATCGCTCTTCAATCCTCATTATGTCCCATAAATTGAAACTTCAGAGAGATAAATAATTACTGTGATAACTTATTGTAAAATCAATTTGACATAATAATGAATTCACAACGTAATTCAACGTAAATAATATCGATCAAAGAATTAATGTGTTTATACTCACTTTGTTTGCGCGTGATAATATTCGACTAGATGCTGCAACAGTTCGATACCCTTCTTCGTTTTAATCTCATTCACTTTGATCAGATACTGCAAGCAAACATAGATCAGCAATTCTGCCTTCTCTACCTCGTTCAAATATGTTTTTTATCGAGCGTATATGTTTTTTATCGAGTCGTAAAAGTGCAAATACAAGGTGTGCGGGAACTGTCGCCACTCCTTTAATCTACAGAATCTCCCTAAGGAGTTTGATCGGACTCCACCCAGCGAGCAAATTTTAGCATTAAGGACTCTATTAACTGGATCTCAAATACAGTTCATTTTAAATTATATATTTATTTTTTGTTATACAAATTACAGTACATTATATATTATAATAGTTAATTTTTTAATTAAATATTTAATTTAATTCGACAAATTTTTAATTGGACATAATTTGAGAGAGGATCTTAAATATTTTAATTGAAAAAGAGAAAGAAAGAGAAAATAATAAAAAGTACAAAATTAAATTTATTTATATTTTATATTTTAAATAAAATTATTTATATATAGAATTATTTATATATAGAATTTGATATATTTTATTAAATAAATTTAATTCTATATATTTTTTCATATTTAATTTCATATTATAAATTATTTATATTAAATTTTTATCATGTTAGTTGAATGATTTTCAAGATAGAATATAGTTTCGGACACCTTGTATCAATTGTATACAAAATGTAAATCGCGAAAAGTCGAAAAGAGGCTGGAATGTAAATGAAGTTTTCAAGTTAGAAAGTAGGTATACATTTTTCAGCTGTCGCACGACAATATCTAAACGACCGGATATCGATGTCGCGCATCGATAACATGTATTGATAACATCCATATGTCTCAATATTGGCGTGATGTTATTTTACATCGTTTATATACTCGCGCAGCTCGGATCTGCATCACCCACCTCGCACATTTGTAATTGAAACAACCGTCTTTCCTTCTCCATTTCATCTGCAATTTCGGCAGGTGTGACCTCTGTACGAATCAAACCGGCTTCCTTCGCATGCTGCTTCTTTTCTTTTTCGATTTTCGCGTACTTAGCCTCATAGTCTTTCCAGGCTTTCTCGAAGGGCCTCTTTAGGTCCCCCTTCACGCCCCTCAGATCACCCTTCAAAACCGAATCCAACGGAAACATCACAATGTTGTTGATGTTTTGCATCTGGAATAGCAAGATCAATAATTAACACATAATGTTTCTTAATTAATTAAATATAACGTTAAGATTAACTAGCTTTCTAAATCATAAAAAATTTAAAAGATACATTGTAAAGTGGAACAAAAAAAAACATCTCGAAAAAAGAGATATTTTCCCAAATAAATTAAATTAAAATCTTAATTAGGACATATAAAATTAAAAAAAAAATATTTATCTGATAATAAATATTTAAATACTATATATATAATGTAAATTATGTCTCTTATCTCCCTTTACATTAATAATCAGAATATTCATTTTTTATTGTGGCGCACAGCATCACTGATTCAACAACGGTGAACATTGTGATAAAAATACTGATTGCGTACATGTCTCGGTATCTATTAAACGCAGACATGAAAATATTAGCTTTCGTTATCTCCACGGAACAATACGAGTTTCAAATTGACCAAAGGGTAATATTTTATCTATTTATCAGAATAACCGGTCAGGACTCGAATGGAAAATGGCGATGAAAAAATGCGAGCCTTCGGGATCCCGTAGTCGGGATCGACCACCGCCTGGCTCTATCCGACCGGTAAATAGTGAATCACCGTCGATTCGCGTCAGCACTTTGCTTAGACCGTCGCCTCGCTCGCCCTGAATAGAATCGCAGTTTCCTCCTCGGAGCCTGGTTTTCTCGAGGGCGATCCCTCGGCTGCTCCCGACTCTTGTGGAAAGTGATTCGGTTGGAAAGCGCTCAAACGTGCCGCATAATGAGCTTGCGAGTGCAACCGACTCGTAAAGACGACACTTCCTCACAAGAAAAGCAAGACTCGTGAATGGAAATGACACAAACTGCACTTTATTTAGTAGATAAAATCGTTCACAATATGATAACAAAATCTCATTTAATTAATTTTATTATAGGCAAAAATTTTTAATAGGCAAGAATTTTTATAGGCAAGTATCTTTAATAAAAACTGTTTAGCAGAAGTAACTCTTATTGTTATACAATAAAGTATTGGTTGCTGTTAAAAGTTTAGCTAAATTTTTTTTTTCTAGTGTAATTGTTCCTAATAAATCATTATCTGATTTTCTTTACTAAAGGTTTATATTACAAAATCATCGATTAAAATTTAATTATGTAATTATTTGTTGTAAATTAAATATTGAACAAATAAAAAAAACATTTGTTTTTATTTGTTTTTAAATTTTCGTTCTTAAAAAAAATAGGAGAATGATATTAGAATTTTCGCAAATATTTAACGTCTCTAGTAGCATAATTTATTGACATAATATTGAAAACCGAATATATTTCCAATGCATGCCAATCTTTAACCATCTTGCCAATCTTATGCTATTCAGAATAAATAATTGCAATTTGTAAACATTATTTTGTCTTTTTCTATAAAAAATTTTTGAGTTATTTAATTTAAGTTATTTCTATATGAACTTTTAATATTAAGATGACGATAAATTCCATGCTTCAAAATTATCTCAAGTTAATCGATAAGATATGCTAATTTCGGTTCGGATATCGAGTAGGTTCTTAGAAGAGTCGGATATTGCTTCCGGCTTTTGCCGGAGTGCATCGCGCAATTTGAATCGAAGCCAATATCAGATGCAGATATACATTTTAACCAATTGTACATATGACATCATAGTAAAGGATGTAATGGTTCGGATTGGAGAAACGGTCACGGTGGAAAAAAAAATCGTGTTTAAACGCCGGAATTTAGATTCAGTCCCCCCCGTCTCTGATACATTAAGAGCCACGTTAAAATCACGAGTGTGCGCATTTAAAAGTTCCCGACAAATATAAATTCGCAGGGTCGTTCGTGCGTGATAGAATCTAGGAGAGTCTCTTAACCGCTCTCGTGGCTCATAACGTCCGTGCACGCTTCAGTAAACGTAATTATCTCACAGCCGTGAGACGACCCGATTTATGCTGCTAATCATATAGCGCGAGCTTAGAAAATTGTCGGAACATAGACAAAACCAGTTTGAATCCGCAACTAAAATCCACGCCCGAATGATTATATCCTTTTCCGCCTCTCTTATTTTTGGTCGATTTATTGCCACTGGGAGGATACTTTGCACGAACATCCACATTTATTTTTATTTGCGCTTCTTCTTCCATGATATCATTTTCTTAGAATTCAATTCATTAATACGATCATGTGTATTGATGTGATTATTAATACGATCTAATTGATATGTATTGTAGACCGAGCTCTTTGTGTACATCATAAATGTGCTCTTTTAAATGGAACTAATGTATTACGAGAAACGATAAAAAGCAGAAACGATATTATGGCAGCAGTTATGAGTATAATATTGTATTTGATGAATCTCACTGAAAGAAATCAGTTGATGTTGGACATTTCAATCAGTAATATTATATTGAATATTATATTGAAAAACTATAGTTGCTCTAAACAATGAACTTAAGTGTGAGAAAGTAACATGTGATACTGAAGCTGAATAGTTGAATACGAATTTTACTTCACAGAATTCTTTTCTAAGAAACAGCACACAACCAAAAATATAGAAAGTTTTAAGAGCTGAATCTCGCATCAAACATGTGTGACTGATTTTACAGTGAAATTTTACTTCCACTTATCACAGTAAAACGTAAGATGAAAGAGCACAGTGAGTGTTGAAAATAAATGAAATACTCATCCTCAGTGAAATCTATGTTTCTCTTTCCAGCGAAATTTTCACTGATTCGGTTTAAAAAAGTAATCAGAAGCGGTATAAACTTATTATGCTGCTATGCAATATTATTTCATTACGTGAAATTTCATCTCTAACATATTTTCCAGATTTTTCTGTGCGAAAATCTATCCGGTTAACGTGGTATACGCTATATATATTAAGTTTCTTAATTCGACGGAATGACGACAGCAAGACCTCGAGTCTGAAGAAAAGAAAGACGAGAGAAGCGATTACGGTTAAAATATTACGAGTGAACACAGAGGATTTTCTTCGCAGAGCACAATCAGCAAACATATAGTAATAGACGTGCAATTAAATGTCAGAAAAGTGAAAATATACGAGCATGGCGAGGAGACTTTTAATATCTTTTACGAAGTGATGACATAATGGACTGAGCAGTGTGAAAAATATGTAGTAATAATATTTCTTGCATGATAATTGAATTTATTTTTAGTTAAAAAAGAGCGAGTCAACATATTCGTAATGAATTCGCTATATCTAAATAAAAAATAATAAAATCGACTTTTTTGTTAGAAAAGAAAAAGTCAAAATATTTAGGTGCAATGAGTTTACTACATTTAAATAAAAAATAAATAGAAAGAGTTGATCTTGCTTATATATGATGTATGCACATAATAACAGTAATAGCGGTAATTCGCAAGGCGTAAAATGGTTTCTTCATGATTTCGCAATACTTGTGCGTGCTCTGCTATGCAATCTTGATGTAAATCGAGATGCATATTGCAAGCAGCGATAAGTTCGAGTTTTCTTCTGAAAGTTTTCAAACAATTTAATCACATAAAGATTCAAACTGTTTCAAATATTGTTTAAAACCAGAGATTCTTAAATAATATTTGAAAACGTTCTTCAAATACTCAAAGCGATTCAGGCTAATTAATTGCTGATTACAAGATAACAATTCTCTGATAGAAATGTGTGCAATTTTCTTAAACATTCATTCAATTACTATCTAATATTATTGTATTCTTATTAGTTGTAACAATTTTATGTAGAAAATGGACAAAAATTTGATGAGATTTTTATTCAGTGACTGAAGCAATTTTTCTAAAAAAGATATGTACAATTATTAAGACATCTGTTCAGTTATTATGTAGCATTAATAGATTTGTATTAGTTAAAATAATGTATATAATCTTATTATCCTATTTTTGTTCAGTAAATGGATTTTGTGCATCTTTTGTGCGTAGTAGAGAACCTATATGGCCACGAATAATTTTATCAAACAAAAATAAGAAAGAAGGGTGTGTGTGTGTGTGTGTATATATATATATATATATATATATATATATA
>NW_012130066.1:3869858-3874619 GCF_000143395.1 Atta cephalotes
CTTCCCGTACCTTACGTTCGTACCGCCGAACTACTCTACGACGTACGAACCGAACTTACTACTATATATATATATATCTACTACTACTCTCCTCTCTCTCTCTCTCTCTCTCTCTCTCTCTCTCTCTCTCTCTGCTCCTTTCTCATCGACTTTGCTCGCTGTTCTTGCCTTTCCCTCTTCCTGTAAAGTTTCTCGACCGATATCGGCTCTCGTGCCGTACATGATCGAGAGCGTGGAATAACCTCGCTTGACCACAAAACGAAGTGAAAATAAAAATGTTTCGCGTCCGGCTCGAAAGAGAATGGCTTCCGTTTTTTTCCAATGAGGATATCGTTTAGTTTTATCGGGGACTTGCGTACTTACGCGAGTTTAACACTCTACAGGTTTGCAATAAAATAGTTCCTCACTTTTATTCTTGTAAGGTAAACTCTATAGTTTTCTCATTTTTAACGAATACAGAACGCATAAGATAACCCATTTTTTTAATATTCAAATCTTTTGTTTTATTTTATTCAATTTCAATGTTCTAACAACACGGAAAGAATAATTTTATTGAAGGATCTAAAAATTGAGCTAGGTATCTGAAAATAATTTTGTTGGACCATCAATCATATAAGCAATGCCATAAAAAGTTTTAACTTTCTAGCAACTAATTCAAGTTCCACATAATTTATAGTTTAATGATCTAATAAAATTATTTTTAAATTTGTATGTAGTAAAATTTTTAGATCCTTCAGCAAAATAGTTCTTTTTGTGAAAACATTTTCTATCTGCAATAAGAACGTTATCGCACGTTTAGAAAATCGTCAAATCCTTTGTTCCACTCATGTTTCGGCGCTTCAATTTCCCTTTTAACTTGTTCCAAAACTTTCTTCCATTCAATATCCGACTGTGCTCTTTTCCCATTGGAGGAGACTACAATCTGATTGACTCCGAGCAACATCGAAAGGCGTTTATCGTTCGACTAAAGGGAACGCATCCTTCCTCCCGAGAGAAATTTCATTAGTCGAGAGAAACTTCTCAACAGGATGCACTAAAGGACGAGGGGAAAAGAGAGAATAAAAGGTATTGTCCCTTGTGTCGCGAAGTGATGTTCAATTCACCCGCGGCTGCGATGCTACAAGTATAATCATGGTCCATCCAGTAGAGTGGATGAGCTGGCGAGAATTCGTTCGCTTCCGGTGGATGAAACTTTCAATTACATTACATGGTAAAAAGGAACCCTTTCATCGAAAATGCCACGGAAGCGCTATATCGCACCTGTTTTAAAATCCGGTGTGAAACGTAGTTACGCGGACACCGATAGATTCCGGTCTCGTCATTAAACTGGCGAGTAAAATGTGGAGTCTACATAACAAAGGGAAACTAAAGGTCTGTTTTCTGTGTTTGAAGTAACGTATACTTTTTGAACTTAAAATGAGATAGATATATATTAGATATATAGATATATATTTGATATTTAACGAGAACGAGAAAGAGAATTGTAGTGATCTAGTACAGAAATAAAAAAACAGATCTTAAGGGGTAGAATGAATTTAGAATAATAATTCATCTATTTTAGCGATTCAATAGGATCTATACACATACAATTTATGTGTCACTGACACAACATTACACATTATTACATCAATATCGCACGCACACATATATACAAATTTTATAACTAATCTTTCATATTAAATATCCTATAATTTTAAGAACTCAATTTTGTTTGTCATGTAATATCTATAGTTCAAGCCAAGATTATTTTATACATACAAAGTACAAAACTTTTATATAAAGCAAATATTAGTTAAACGCTAGAAGCTGATAAAAAATTGTAATTTTTCAATTTTTTTTTCGTTTTTGACATGAAGTCGACCGATTTGAACTACATTATCGTTTATATTTTAATTGTGAAAAAGAATTTTTTAATTTATATATAAAGGAAAAATCGGTAAAACACAGACGACTTCAGGATTCCCTTAAAAGCTCTTGTTCGGGCGACAAAACGCGATAATGTATCGCGATAGTATATTATGATTCTAAATCAAACTTCCGATTGCGCATTCCGATGTTTCTTCCTCTCGCATCTATGCTCGTCTTTCGTATGTCTCTTCTTTACAGAGAATTGTTCTTTACGAGAGAAGTTTCTCGTAATCTCTAGTCGAGTAAGTTTATCAGAAGCGGATACTCCTAACATCATGCGGACCTCTGTCGACATCCACGCGCGCCCGTTAATGTTTTCTCCATTCTTGCCTCTAAAATTTATCGGTCTCATGCCCCATTGCTCTTCATTTTCACTCGTCGCTGGGAAATTATGCGGAAGCCTTCGGAAACCGCGCGAGATCCCGCGGCCTAGCGGCACCGTAGCTTTTTCATGGTTCCGAAAACGCATTGCCACTGAAATATTTCAATCGAGACATCGCACGAATGCGATATTATCATGGATATGTCTGGAATTGAATCTTTTCACGAGCGCGCATCAGTTTTGGGAAAAGAGCAAATATCCATAAAATATGCATTGCAAGGTCTACATACATTTGCTAATAAGAATAATTTTTTTCATCGAAAAAAATATTTATAATATAATTATAGAAGTTCGCCATCGCGAATTTCTATAATTACGCAGTTTGAACAATGATTTTTTTTTTAAATATAAATTTATATATACGGAAAGAACAATTTCTGCTAAAGTATCTAAAAATTTAGCTAGATCTGAAAATAATTGTTTTACTATCAAAATAATTATGTAGAACGTTCAAACATTGCAACTTGTTGCTAGAATATCCAAATTTTTTACAGCGTTATCATCATGCGCTTGAGCATCCTGAATAATTATTTTAATGGACTAACTTGTTTTTGTAGAGAAAAATTGAGTGACATGGAGAGCGACAAGTATCAGATTGTTTATAATTTTAAATGCATTTGGTAGCATTTCAATTTGTCAAGCCACTGGCAAATCTACTTTCACAAAAGAATCGAAACCTTTCCGTGAAGAGAATAAGGCCAGCGTTGTTTGTGCTATTATGCATTTTATTATGCATTTTATACCGGCATGTAAGTCAAATTTCATTTTTAATTTATCAATGTAAACAGTATCTATTATTCTTTAAATTGTAAGTTTGAAGTGTTTCTTGTTTTAAAGCTGATTGTTTCATACATTATTTTGTTGTATGTCATGTAAGAAATATCGGAAGCCTGTAAATATAGTTAATAAGATTTGATTTCTGATGAACACGAAAAAAATACGAGACAAATAGGAGGAAAAGAGCATGAAAATAGTTATAAAAACAAGAAAGGATATGACAATAAGAGAAATGAATGAGCGATATTCTATTATGAAAAATATAGAAAAATATTGGTGATAGATTAAAAGCTATTGGAAATAGGGAGATAACATTAAAATCATGAACAAACAACAGTGGAACTTATTTTTAAAAAACATATTTCAAAATCAAAAAATATTTTAAAAAATATTTTTGTCAAATTTCATCTTTCAATTTACAAAAACAAAAAAATATAGATTTAAGGGGGCTACTGAAAAAAAAATGAAATGACATTTAAAAAACATGATATGTAAAAATCTTGATTATTTTCATTTTTAGAAATATACGATTAAAAAGACGTTTTAGTATAAGAGTAATGTTCGTATCACATAGTATACGATATTACACTTAATTTTGCCATTCAAGAAAATGAAATTTCGAAAAAACCTAAAATGATATCACCTAACTTTTTTCGATATAGAGAAATTTTTAAATATTTCAGCAAAACTGTTTCCATGTATATACATATATTTAAAAAATATATATATGTATGTATTTCATCGCTAAATTTTTTCCAAAATTTATATTTCTAGAACGATTAAATACCATGTTGCCGCTATCTGTTGTGTCGACGAAGCACTTCCGCTCGAAAGTTTCGTGAATATCGGGGCGCATGAGTGCTCCTGTGGGCCCATTGTCTCCAAGGGACAACACGCGTCACGGAATGTGATTTGCGCCCGGGGTACTCGGAGCGGTACATCCTGTCTATCGTCAGGTAGCGGTCGGCAGTGGTCAGAGACCAGAGAAAGAAACAGAGAGAAAGGATGGATAATTGACAGAAAAAAAACCGCGAGAGGCGAAATCGGACATAGCGGAACGATACCAGGAGAAAAGTGGTCCATTGTGGCCCGAGAAGGAAATAATGCTGACCAGTCCAATACAGATGGAGTCGCGATTTCCAGGGGTCGATCGACGGATGAAAAATGACCCGAGAGTCGCCCGGACGTAAAAAAAATACAACGCACCGCGGATGAACAAACAGTATCAGGATATTTAATACATTGCGTTCTGATCTCGCGTGACAGCGATTCGTTGTTCTGCGATTATTTCTATAAAGTAATACGACGTTTACGATGTTTTGTTAATCCTGCGAAAATATTGCTAAACAATTTATTTCCTTCGCTGAATACCTTTTATTTTCGTTGATTGTTATTTAATTTCTAAACGAATTACATTTTTGGTTATTTGTTATCAACGTTTATATAAATAGAGAAATATCTGAAAGTTAGTACCTTTAATAAAAAGAAATATTAAAATAATTACAATAATTAACTATAACTTAAAAAATTATATTACACTATAATTAAAAATACGTAGTAATCATGTACTCGTTAAAAAAAATTGTAATTATATTAAATCATGTCATCATCATATATAGGATAAAAGAATTCATCAATTATTCATTGTTATAATTTGATCATTTTCTTTCACGTTGAGTGCAAGTGATATTTTG
>NW_012130066.1:3874639-3878490 GCF_000143395.1 Atta cephalotes
ATAGAGCAGATTTCCTGCGATTATAAGCTAATGAAGCATAACGATGAAGAAGACGAGAATCTTCGTGACGTAGGCGATGAAGAGGTTGCGATAAAGAAAGGGTTATATTGAGCACAAAGATAAATGAGCAAAATTAGTAAAATAAGAGATAAATTGTTTATAAACTTGAAGAGATAACGAAATTTTATTTTAATAAACTATTTAATGCTATTATTTAATATTTCAGATTAAATTAGTTATTAGATTTTATGAAACTTCTTGTAAAGTAAAATTGAGTATTATTTTTTTCTATTGAATGGAAAACAAGTTATACATTTTAAGGCTTCTTTGTAATGACATTTGAGGAAATTTACGATAAGTCCTGACAAATAAACTTTACATTTTATATCTTTTGCTTTTTATTTTTGCTCTTTCCTGATGGAAAATCATTACTTCGTTACGGGAGGTTTCACAGCAAACTATAAGAGGACTTATGAAGGATTAAATATTTAAATTAAAACAATTCGTACGTTCTCAATTAAGGATATCATATATATAATAATATTACATCATGTAAATATGTATATATTATATATAGATGCTAATAAATAAATCTTTTTAAATAGCAAGCAATCAAATCAAATAAACAGACATATTTATTATCTAGAATATTTTAATAAAATATCACATGCATGTGTCATCACGGTTCATTTAGAGAATATGATAGAAATAAAAGTTTTCTCATCGTCAAAAGACAGGTTTATAATCCTAGGCTCCCACGAGGCGTCTTTCCATTACACGATATAATTACAGGTCGTCCGCGACTCCCGACAATTATAGCAGTATCCTACCACGTGGTCTTCAACGGCGTTTTGCGACCTGAGGAAGCAATTTCACGCGACTACCTGCTCATTGCGTCACGAAAGATCCGTAACTCAAAGTCCAATTCAGAAAGAACAACATCTCCGGAATGTTTGCTCAGGCTTGTCTCGCGCTGAGATAATATTTGCAAACGGGTCCCAAATGAACACTTTGCTGTAATCCGAGTATGGACAAGTTTCTATGAGATTCGCAGAAATATAACATAAAACAGAAATATAACGCAGTAAGACTTTTTAAAGCGATTTTGAAGAGAGGAATTTCATGCTCGAGAATTCGCTGGAGAACAGAAACTAGATATAACGGAAGACGCTTTGCCATGGAAAGCGAAGGAGCGGCCTGAACACGCAACTTTCGCGGAATAATGCGAGCGTTATCGATCCGGAATGGAAAGGAAACACCGCTTTAATCTCTCATTAGTCTCGCGGCTAATGCGAGAACGTACTCCGGCACGCGCTGCCGTTTCATTCCTATTTTAGAAACATTCAGCAATACCTCGCCATTTTCTGTCAATGCGAATTATATTTTCATATTTAATTAACTAATTTTCGATATACGAAAAATTAAATATGACTTTGTAAATTGTGTACATAAATTACGTTTGTAAATTACTGTTGAGATTGAAATATGAATACATTTATGATCTTTAATTCATAATTACAAGCGGAAGTGTGGCATGGCAGATAGTGCACTGATCTATCATGCCAGAAATCCCACTATCATACCAGAGGACTCGGGTTCCATTCTAGTAGGAACCAAAATATTTACGCTCTTTTCAGAAAAGGCCAGTAACCTCCCAAGAGAATCCTTGGATTAGAGAAACACCTTTCAAAAAATCCGCCGTTCGGAAACAGTTTTAAAAAAACTGTAGGTCCCAGCTTGTGCAATTGAAGCAATCCCAGCAATTGAAGAATCATCACAAGTATGTGAAAGAAGTATAATACAGTTTAATGTAAAAGAAATAAAAAGAAGAATTCATAATTACATAGGAAAGACGTTCATAGAAAAGATTTCTGAATTCAATGCTATTAATTCTTTGGTCTATCATAAAATAGGATCGGTATAGAGACAATTGTTATTTATTGTTGAAAGAAGAATATTATTCTTAAATGAAAAATCTGAAATTTAGAATAAAGTATCAAGCATATCGGTTTTGCGTCAAATACTATGGCGCTAGCATACATTATATTGTAACATTGAGTGAAGATTTATTCTGAACGTAAGAATATATAAACTTAAATTTGTATGTGTTACTCCTATCTCAAGACAATAAATCAATCTTATTCAAGGAAGAAGAGTAAGAAATATTGATCCAAATTTAATATTATTTTATTTTTATTCCGTATAAGGTTGCAATAAGATCAAGTATGTCAATAATACTTTGTCTTACTAGAAATCCTTTCTGAGAAAGCGATTTTGTTAAAATATCTAAAAATTTAGTTAGATATAGACCTGAAAATAATTATTTTGGATTATCAAAATAATTATGTAGGACGTTCAAGTTGGAAAACTTTTTATTAAAACTTTTTTTAAAACTTTTCGAATTAAAATTTTTACAATATTGCTAATTATGCTTAAATTTCTTACATAATTATTTTGATGATCCAATAAAATTATTTCCAAGTAGCTCTCTGAATTTTTAGATATTTCAGCAAGAACGTTATCCATATATATCTCGGACGAGGTAATGTTACATCAGTTACGATAAGATATATTATTTAAAACGTGTGTGCAATGTGCGTGCAGCTTATTGCTATTCTTGTACTGAGGATGACGCGTTATACAACCTACGGTAACCCTTTCATAACTACAAAATTTATAAATAAGTACATGTATTGAACACACGCGTAAAAAATTAATGTGCAAAAAATGAATGTTATACACAATAAATGACATAACATATTAAATTCGATAAAGTCACGTAACTTCGATGCCGACCATTCTGCGCACGCGAGTTTATGAAACGGTTTGACGCGCTCCAGCATTTATTTGCTCCAACAAGCAGAAATATGTTACAAATTTGCGTACGATAGAAACAACGCGATTTTTAACACCTATATATGATGAAAATGTCGATGTTGTTTGTAAATTTTATCAGGAAATATAAATATTCTAAAATACTGTGACGATATTTTGTCCGGCACATGTATCGTGCACATGAATAAATCAAGCAGTATAATAACTGTGTTCTTATGTTTCTTCGCGAGCGTTATGATACATCGACGTTGACAACACATTATTGATCGCCCGCTTGTTCACAGACTGCGGGCGTGAACAATATAACAACGGTCGTAAAGATGCCGATCGCAGACTCCACGCGAGACATTCGGTATATGAGCCCCCAAGCAGACTCTCGCAGGATAGCCTGGTCGAGGAAACAAAGGGGCGCCGGAGAAATCGATCTGTCTGCTCGATGGAGAAGTGGCGGAAAGCCGGCGAACCCGACCCGTAAAAGTCAGCGCGCACAGCTCAGGGTTTCTCAGTCCGAGTCTATAGACCTTTAGGATGTTGAACTCGACGCGTCTTGCCCATTCGAGCGTAATAAAAATCCGGACCGACGTCCATAAGATTAGAGCACGTAGCATTCCCTGTAGGATGGCCCGGAAAAACGTATGCGGCAAGTAAACGCCCAGTTTGTCTTGAGATGTCATATGTGTGCACTTCCATAGTCCCATATTTCATAAACCCAATGTTCCCTGTCGCTCTATCCTTCTTTCTTTTTTTTCCATTGAACCATTGTTTAACTTTCTAAATTAGAATGCGTCCAATTTAATTAAATGTTAAAATTTAAAAAATATTAAAAAATATAAAAAAATTAGATAGTTCTCTAATTGGAATGTATGAATGTCCTCTTATTATAATAAAAGACACAAGAAAATTCTTTCGTTCATGTTCTAATTTTATGTTGAAATCGTGTTTCTCTCAGTTAGATTAATTCAATATTTTTTATTGTTAATATATTATATATATATATATATATATATATATATATA
>NW_012130066.1:3879945-3911721 GCF_000143395.1 Atta cephalotes
ATCATCGAAAAATAATGCAAAAAATTTTTATAAGATATTTAAACGGAACGGAGACACTTTTTCTATACAAATTCTATAAAATAAATAGAATAAGGAAAGAATGATAGAATCTTTATTAAATACAGAAAGAATCAAATCAAATTGAAATTTAAAAAAATTGTACTTAAAATTTAACAATAAAACTCGAACTACTCGTGTTATACATATATGTCACATGAGATATAATTTTACTTATTTTATTTTTTTTGTTACCAACGACAGTTCGTTTTATGTTCTATGCCGAAAGTCAATTTCGTCTTTTAAGAGGTAACTGACTGTTATTCTCGCAATCGTAAAATCAAGGCGCAAGTATAATGAAAATTTACGATGATACTCAACTCACCGTTTCCGGAGTTGTGGATAGCCTTGATAGCCTTCTTGAGCTTTGTGAGACCATCCCTATCGAAGTCCAAGGTCTGAAAGAAAAAAATAACAATGATAATACAAAAATATGCAAGCTAGTAAAATGATAATTTCTTGAGCCACGTCTACGAAATTTTGTTAATGCGATCGGTCTTGCATTTTAATAAGCATTTACGTATCGTGCGAGTAACATAAATGTAAAATATATTAAATGATCTTTTTTCTGGTAACAAAGGACATACTCTAAGATTTTATTATTTTAATTACGTAAATATTTTGAAAATATTAAAAATGACGATAGAATTGAAAAAATAACGTTTCCATAATTTCATTTTTTCATTTGTACACAAAAATTGTGTAACATTCTAGGAGCGCGTTTTCAGCATTATCAGTAAATTCTATGCTTATTTCGCGTTTAATGAACGTTAAAGATAGAATGACGCATTAGCACTGAAAGTGCATTTCTGAAATGCAACCTGTATCTTTTACTGATAACAAATTAAAAAATTGTAACAAAATTACAAAATATTTAACCTAAAAAATTGTTAATAACTTGGTAAAAAAAACAAGAATTTAACTCGCAACGGAATTAATTTCAGAAATTTCACACATTTCAATATTAATGAAATTTTAATGGAGATATTTAAATCACAAGGCACATTAAATAACTTTAATAACTTTAATATCTTTTTCGTAAAATTTTAATTATATCAGTAATCTTTCAAAAATGAGTTCTTTTGCAAGATTTCAAAGAAAATTGTATAAATACTAATTCAAATATTCAAATTTCACGCAAAATACATCCCGAATTTCTGCGGAAGTCATAAATCTGGATATGTCTTTCACCCAAATTCGTTACGGATTCGTGAATACGGATATCCGGTTAGCTTTAAGCTCCTCATGTGCTTTAAGCCGCTTTTATCAGCTTTGCTAATAGAGGAGGGAATAAAGATATGAGTAAAACATTATGCTCGTAAGATGATTACCAGCTGTAATTTTATTGCATGTTAAGAGCTAAAATCCTAAATCCTAAAGCGATTGTCGTTTATTTACTCCATTTAACAATGAGAAGACGATATACTGACGATATATATTTAGTCTTTTATTTGAGCTGCGATGTTTGAATCGCATTCACGTATGATGCATCACTCGTCGTTGCATCTTTGTAAGTCAAATCGGCGTGGTCATGTCGTACTTTATTTTAGTGCGGATGGAAAAAAATAGAAGCAAGGTGAGGCGTACGAAGTACAGATGTTAAAAATAAAATATTATACTTGACACAACAGTCAAATAATCTTTTCTACGTGTATGTTCATCTAATTTATTTCCACAGCGTATAAAAACACATTGGCAGACGTAGGAGAGGATTTGGAAGGTTCACTCCCCTAAAATTTTAGTTATAAAGAAATATGACTTTATATTTGATTCAACTTTTTATTTTTCTACTTCTACTTCTACTTCTACGACTTTACTTTTCATCTTTGATCTCGCGAAGATGCTATTAACGCTATTTGTGTCATTTTATCTTCATCATCCATAAGACAAGAGTAGTATTATACAAATGGCGCTAATAGCGCGTTCCTTGAATGCATCCTATAAATCCTGTGTTAAAACGCTTTATAAAAAAAAATAATCTCATAATTTTGTAAATTATATTAAATTATTTTCCCTTATTCAGCATTCCTCTTTTCTTTTTATTTAATTTTAATTTAATATCACATTTTTTCAATAATATTCAGCATTGTTTCTCATACAGCAGACTTTTTTGTAATCTTTTTTGAATTTGTTTTTTTTAGAAAAATGATCATAAATATTTTGTATGTAATAATAAATAGCAATATTAAAAAGCTACACATTTCATTTTTAATAACTGTATTTTGCTTTCTTCAGAAAAAAAATAAAAATTATGATTTACAAATGTAATATTTTTCCATTCAAGAATGAGGAGACATTCTAAGCTCTAATATGTAAAAAAGCAATTTATCAATGCAAAAAAATTACTATTTATGTGATAACAAAATGATAATCTCTCTGAAAAAAATTTTGGATATGCAAACGCGTTGCATCTCAAAAGACTAAACATACAATTATTTAAGACAAATAAATATATAAAATAAAAGATATTGATACATCGATTAACTAACAATAAGTACGAAATTTTCCACCGAAGAGAAGATATAAATTTTAAAAGAAAGAAAGCATCGTACTTATACTTATTGTACTTATTGTATATCGACCATCTCTGTAGCGTGCGAAACAAATCGCATGCGAACAGAAAACAAAAAACAAAAAATGGGACAATATGAAATCTAAAGAGAAAAGGTGAAAGAAAATAAGCAAAAAGAAGAAAAAATATCGAGCTTCGCAATGATCGAGAACGTCTGAACGCGCCGGGAATTTGCGCTGCGTACGAGTAATAAAAACGACGGATGTTATACTGAAATAGCATCGTTCGACGACGACAAATACCGATAAGAGTTTAATAAGCGAGCGAGTGTAAGGAACATGCGCGTGATTAACGCACGGTAGGATGCGACGCGACGAACAAATTTAATATGCAACATATAATGAACAGACGCAGAGATTCGCGAATCGCACAAAATTATTAACACATTCATTTGCCGACGCAATTATATCCGAATGTCCAGTACTACGGACGGTTCATATCTCATGGGAATTTCTCCGAAAGACACTCTTTCATTTTTGATCGCACCTCTCAAATACGGAGTTATTAAAATAACATAAGAAATATATAGAAGGTAATTCCTATTTTCTAAAGTACAAATAATTAAAAGTGATATTTCTTGATTTACTTTAGGAAGAAAAGTGTCCTATGTGTGAACATATGTCCTAAATTACTTCATTAATATATCTAAAATCAATTTATTTAAATTTATATAGATGTATTAGTCCAATCCATCTCACTTATTTAACCGTAAGTAATATTTCTGTTATTTATACCACTTTCTACCAATGTGTTTAATTTTAATCTTAGTTCAATAAACTTTTTATCTTTATCTAGTTCTAATAAAGAAAAAGAACAATTTCTAGTTCTAATAAAGAAAATGAACAATAAGTTGAACTAAGATTAAAGTTAATCTATATTAGTAGAAACTTTAGTGGACATTAGTGGAGTTATTCATGTGATGATCTTTCTAATTTATTATTGAGAAAAAAAATGAAAATTTTCTCAAACTGAAAAACACTTAGAGATATATTCAATTGTACGTTATACATTTTTTTTAATACAGATGAAATATTTTTACATTCATCAGAGGCACGTGTATAAAATATACCCATTCATGTTACGGAAATTCATGTTATGAATACTGTACGAGATAGTTTAAGACATATGTTCATAGGATCTTTTTAGCCTAAAATAAGCCAAGAAACATTCCCTTCAATTTTTTGTGCATATTTATGCCCGTATTTATAGTCAGGCCTTATATTTAATTCCTTCTTTAAATTTATCTTCAGATGTTCTATGAATTATTTTATTGGTTACTGAGCATCTAAAGATAAATTTAAGGAAGCCTTAAATATAACGTCTGAATGAACTATGAATACGAATATTAGAAATCATCCTAATTTGAAAGAGTTTAGTTTAAAAGTTTGTAAAGAATATTATTGAGAATACATTATGAGAATTTTAGATAATTTATGCCTGATGTTATTTTCTAGGGAAAACTGAAATAAGTTTTTCAACTTTAAAACTCGCAAAAAAGACACGCGAGTAGTTTCTTTAATTGTTTGAAAAATCGAATCTATTTGATTTTCTTTTTAATATTGAGCCATTCGTATCGTACAATATCTAATCTATTAATAATCATTCTCTTTAATTAGTAACTTTTCATATTTGACTAAATTTTCATTCATCGGAAAAGCGCGAACGTGCGCGTAACGCGTATCTAACGCAATTATTTTCGTCCACACGGCACGTTAGAAAAAAAAAATCCGAGCGAAGAAAGAGAAATAGAATACGTTGCCGGTCGGCCTTGCCGGATGGAGTCTCTCGGCGGCTTTCGGATCGGGGCAACCGGCCGCGGCTGCAGCGATGTGTTTCGCCGTCCTTGAGGCTCTCAGAGAAGGCCGCGCACGAGTCCATAGAGCAAAACGACTCTCAGCTTCGTCGGGATCGGTATTCTCGCCTCCACCACGCCCGCGACCTCTCTTTTTTTCCTCTCGTCTCCCTTCCTATCCCCGGAACCGGACGAGAGAACCGGGAAGATAATTGTGTGTGTACGTGCCTTTGGGATGTGGGCCTTATGTTTCGCTGTCTTACGTGCTCGCACGCAAGTATATTGTCAAGGAATACTTGTGAATTTAATAAGAGAGGTTCCCATACCGAGAGACGTTTGTTTCTCAAAAATTTTTATAAAACAGAAAATTATAGGCTTGTAAAATGAACATTTTTTTTTTATTACCAAAAAAGATAAAGAAAATTGTTTCTTATAATAATAATAATATAATGAAGTATACAATATTAATAATAAATAATATTATTATTACTGTTAAAGTATTGTAAAGATAACAATGATAAATGAGAAATTTGATTAATCGAGAGGCGTTTCAGAATTGTGATTCATAATAATAGGGGGATGAGAGCTTCATATCTCTTCCTATCGGTCGTTTGAATACTATTTCACGAGCGTAATAAATGACTCACTGATCAAATTTTTTGATCAGAATCTCTTAATCATCATGAGAATCATACAAAAACAACTATACTAAAAGTTTAAATAATCGAAAAAATGGCGTAATATTATAATCACAATAACAATTAAATAACACATTTCATAAAAATATTTGTTGTCCCTTAATAGTGACATGTCATTTTATAAAGCCGCGAAAGTAAACGCGGTACAGTAAACAGGTAAATTTTAATTTTCTAAAACTAAAAATTATTGAATCACACTGAAAAAAAATGTTTAATTTTAAGATATTAAAATGTTTTATTGTTGACTCTATTTTTTAAACACTTAAAGGTGTTTGTCGAACACAAAATTACGTTGTTTAGATTTAAAATGCATAGTGTTTTAAATCCAAATACATAGTATTTTGTCTATTGAAAAAGTTCAAAACTAAAACATCTTAAAAAATGAGGATAAAAATAAAACACATTTCTTTTTACAGTGCAATTAAGTTTTGTGTTCGAAACACAAACCAAGTGCCTTCTCATGTGAATCAAAGATAAGCAGTACAGGCACGCGTCTCGCGTCTCACCGGCCAATAATTAGCCACGATGGCACCCGCGTGCCTGCGTAACCTCGCATCCCTGTAATTACCTCTCTCGCTAATTAATGCACGCTACGAGCACGTACGCGTAAAGGTTACGCCGCTGGCAGAGAAGCCGAACAGCATATGGTCAGTATACTGGATGTCTCGGAAATCGATCGCCTGTGTGGCATAGCCTTATATGTAGTTCCAGCAAAAAAATATTCCGGAATGGTCTGACGTAACAATGTTAACTGTATTTCTTTCATTAAAAATTTCATGTTTTTATTATTATATTATATTCTGTATTTATATTCTGTTATTAATCTTTAAAATTAAATATTCTTTGAAAACTTTTTCCTTTCTCTCTTAGAATTCACTTAAGTTTTATTTTTTGAAATCTGCGATTAATTTTATTAATCCTTAAATTATGAAAAAGATAGAATTACATAATTTAGATTATGTATATTATTATAAAACTTTAACACTTCTAGAATGCTATTGAGTGACATACATACAGTATTGTTATCGATACGTAAATTTTATGTAGGAAGTAGGCCTTAATTAAAACAAGTTTTTCATATCTTTTCACTTTTAACAAAATATTAATAATAATAATTTGACAAAATATTTATAATTTCGACTTTTAAAACATAAATAACTTAATTATTAACTTCAGAGAAAAGAAAGAACAAGCTCACTATCAAATTCAATCTCGAAATAATACGAGTAGTTCAATTTTTATTGTGTGTGTATTGTGTATATTCTTATGTATTTCTTCATAATATATATATATTTAAATAAAATATATATATATATATATATATATAATAACACAAAACTGCGCAATAATTAAAATTATTACTTATCACACTCTCTATTATAATATTGATCACTAAAGCGTCTAAATTAATTTATAACAGAGTTTTTAAAAGCTTATCTCCATTTATCTTCATAGCTTTTAATATAATAGATTGGATCTCCTGATAATCAGACATAGCTTAGCGCTCAATGATCTCGCTCACTTCTACGTAAAATTTATATATTAATAGCATTCTGAAGATAAAATCATATATAATACTTACAAGAATCTTTGTAAATTTTAAGCATAGAGCAAAACATGAACAAAATTTATAACAAGACATAAATATTTTGTATACTATTGCTATAAATGGAGCCTATCTTAATATATATTTATTAAATAAGCATAAAATTTCTAATTAAACCACGACAAGAAATATTTTTCGATCGCAACTGATATTCGATACATTCTATGAAAAATATAAGATTCCACACTTTATGACTCCCATTCTACAACTTTTATGACAATATAACTATATCGTTGCACAAGTTTTATTATACATAGTAAAAAAAAGCTGCTTACAACAATATAACGATATCGTTACAGTTATTACAGAAGGGCTTATGTTTCTATCAAATTGAATTAGCAACTATGAGTAAAACCGACTTATTCATCCTCTATGTATGTAATCGTTGGAGAGATTAAGGAGCAACTCTGAAACTATCCTTCGTTGCAACATAATATAAAACGTATTGTGCAGTCGAGGACGATATTGCAAGTTTCGCAAAGTTTCGACCGAGGAAACTTTCCCTCGAGTTACACCCATAATTCTCGTGTGTGCTTCTATCTGCTCGTGCGTCGAAGGTATGTATGCCAGCAACGTGCCGTACAATATGTCGCGAAAAGTGTTTTTCTCGCAAATCACTTGAGAACACCCTGATGCCGGGCCTACACCAGACGGCTTTTATTGTACATTAGACGATAAATCGCGTATGATCCGCTTATATTCCGCTTTGTGCGAGCCTTACAAAGCACAATTAATGATCCAGACCTCGTCTCTATCGTGTCGCGTGCCTCACGTTCAATACGTATATATACACAGTATTTTTCTTAGTAGATACTAAACCTTTTACTTCATGAGAAAAGTTTTTTCGTGGTGCAATGCGGAAATATCATAGGTAGTGAAATTTACATTTTATTTCCTATCCAAGCCTGGAATTTATAGAATGAGAACACATGTCATCGACACAGTATAGTTAAAACTTTTATATATAACTTGATTTATCGGTCGAGGTATAGGTATACACGAGTTTTAACATACGCGTAATAATACAGCATTGCTAAAATAATGTTTTATTGCAGTATTTTACAACGAAAGAGAAACCATCGCAATCGAATGTTGAAGTGATATTACTGCACTGAAAAAAGAATTCTAAATTTTAATAAATTACTTATTTGAATAGTAGCAACTAAATATTTCTACTAAATATAAAGATATATTTATTTGTATAAGTATCATTAATTTGATTTAATAATTATTTTTTATTGAATAAATATTTATTTAATTATTAAATATTTATTACCGTTATTACTAATTATTATTACTAATTATTACTAAATGTTTAGTTGGCATTAATATATTCAAATATGTATTTATTAAATAAATTTAGTATATTTTTTCTCAATGCATACGATCGCATCGTCTGAGTGGAAGTACGATTGAAATGCGCGTCTTGTGACAGTGTGGAAAGGATTAGCAAGATCATCATCATCATCATCATCATCATTATCATCGTCAGCCGCGGGATTTACGCGAGTGTTAAAAATTCTTAACGACACCGCCTACGGCGATTTGCCGATACTCGCGTATATTCCGACGCGTCGCAGAAATGACACGGACGGTGACGAGACTTCATCGTGGTTTTCGTGTTGCTGTCGGATAGAAACCTGCGATACGACGTATGACCTGAAAATGATTCCCGCGGCGGTTTTCTCGCTTGCAAACGTGCTCGCCGATCGCCGCCGGAATGCGACTTGCCTGGCAATAGCTCGCGCGAGAACGTCGCGTCCGCGAATTCCAGAGGCTCGAATGAGGAGCGGAGAAACGTACGCACACGCATGCATGGAGCATGTGCATCGACACCATTTTTCAACAATGATGCGATGTAAAGCAACTAGCTCCGTGCCGGCGGAAAAAAAATGCATTGGATCGAATTTCGCGGCTGGCTTTCGCATCGTGTTTCACTGAAGTAAAACAACCAATTCTATTAGAGCGATGTTTCAACTCTCTTAAAAAAAATCGATTTTCTAATCGGCAAGGATAATTCTAAATAGAATTTTTTTGCATGAAATATCCTATTTTAAAAGGATTATTTTGAGTTTTTTGCTCTATTTGCTGAGGTTTTTGATCTATTTGCAAAAAGAAATTATCTTTTTCAACAAAAAAGAAACCCTTGCGTGAAGTCCCCTAACTTTCGAAAAAAATTAACTTTTATAACTTATTTCATTGTTCGTCGTTTACATATATATGCACATTTTTGTTTGCACAAAAATTCTCCTGGTAAAAGTTATTTAAAAAACAATTTTGGGGGAGTTAATTTTACATTAACTTCCCAACTACGAACAAATTATATTTAACTAATCAAATCATCGATATAATTTCATTTGCACATTCCGAAACAAGTTGATTTTTCGTTTGCACACTTTCAGTTAAAAAGTTATTAACAATTAAAGTTTCGAGAACAATCAATTCAGATAGATAGATAAGTTCAAATCGCAGTTACTATACTCAAAGAGTTTGTTTTTCTATGGCTGAACTAGTATATACTTTTGGAACTTAAAGTAAAGTAGATATATATTCAATATTTGGCGAAAGAAAGAGAGTTCTAGAGTAAGAGAATAAACTTCATATAATATAAAATATATAATATAATATAATGAATCAATAGATTTTTGTTATGAAATAACTAATCAATTCTTTTCGTTTATATTAATTAAAAAATTACTATATTTATAAACCTATTTGCAAACATCTAATAAATCTTCAAAATAGTCTCTCCTACATTTCTTGTAACTATAAATAAATTTAAATATACGTATAGGTATATTTCTGGAGTTATCTTAAACACGTTTCGAATTTTACAGTTTATTAGACATAAACGAACGTCGGCTTTTCCAGCCACACGCTCAAAGAATTCGCTCGCGCTGTTTCGCGCAAAAAAAAAATTGCCGATGTCAAAGCGCGCGTTCACGTTTCCGCTCCATTGAAGGGTTAATCTGTCGGGGAAGCGTGCAGTCTCGGGGGGAAAATGCTGCAGAGGTAGTTGCGAGAGGTTATTGTATCGAAACCAAAACTCAACGCGTGTAAAGCCAAAAACAAAAGACATAACTCAAATGTGTAAAAAAATGGAATATAAAATCGCGTTAGAAGAAACAGATTTTTTTATGTAGAGAAAGAGAAAAGTATAATTTTATGTAAACTAAAAAAGTTACAGAGAATATTATAAATAAGTTTTATATCAAATCGATGTGAAATTAATTAAAAAATCTGATGTGAGAACTTAATTTTAAAAAATATTAAAAAAGTAAAAATTATAATTGTGTATAATTATGCAAACATTGTAATTTTATTTAACATAAAAATTTTTCCAAAATTATTTTCTAATGAATTTTTCTAAGATAAGATTATTTTTTTTTAAATTATTATAATTAAATTATAATTAAATTAAATGTTATAATAAAATTTCTTGTTTTCTATCACGAATTGTAACACTTTTAACAAAATGTTAGGCAAATACTTGGCACGTACATGCAGAAAAATATCATTATTAAGAAAAGTGATTACTCAATTTCTAATGAATTTATGATAGATTTAAAGATGTATAAACTTTAAAACGCTTAAAGTAATTACTTGCATATATGTATTTTTTCGTGTATAGACACATGTCCAAGCTCTTGTTTACGTCAATACGTTTGACACATGTATGTTTCTAGACAAACATTGAAAATATCGGAAAGTGATAGAAGTTTACGAGTAAATTCATATTATACGAGTAAATTCGTTATTATTCATAGAATGCGATAACGATGCATAATAACGGGAAATGGTGGCACCTCGAACGATTTAAAATACTTGTATTATTATGGCAATTTTTGGGACTAATTAACGCTGAAATACTAATCTGGCAATGTAAACTACAGCTTTCAATTCTAAATTTGGTAAAACCAAAGAGATACACTTAAAATATCATATGATCATAACAAATATCATAACAAAAGAAATCTTAAGAAATGTGATAAGCAACAATACAGAAAGTTCTTGAGTATTTTAAGAGTGTTTCTTGATAATTTTGTAACTGTATCAATTTATGAAAGAAGATAAATAATAATAACAATAAAATTAAAGATATGGAGATGTACATAATGTGAATTGTAAAAATATTTAAGTCAATATATAGTTTATAAAAAAGATTACTTAAGGAAAATCGATTCCAAAAGCATCAAAGAATCTTCTATAATTAGAATTCAAATATCAGATATCGGTATTTGTGTCATATGTTTTGTGCAATATACTTCATAAAATAGTTTATTATATTCATTACTTGTAAATTTTATTCGACGTTGCACTCAAATAGCGAAAGAAAAACGAGAATACAATTAACCGCATACTGATATACTAAATGATAAACTCCATGTGCTCTGTAAATATATTTACTGCAATCTCTGAGATAAAACTCGCTAACAAATCTCGTAGTTGTCAAGTTGTTAGTCTAGTATTTATAGGCCAATTCCAAAATTCAAACTGTGAATCGCAGGAAATTCCGATGAATTAAAGCTTATTAGTTATTTACACACATTCTTCGTTTTTTTAATATGTACTTCCATATGTTTGAGTGAAGACGTTGAATGCAACGCTTATAATTTATAACTTAGAAATAGAGCTTCGATAAGGAGCCACGAACTTTTTCCCACACCTAATATATACTATTATAAATAATTCATTCGATTTCATAGTCAAAATGCAGATATACTTATTATAGATCTATGTAAATTAAATCAATTTCTTGTTGACACAACAAGCTCTATTCCTTCCACTCTGGTTCCTGTATATATTGAACTATATATATTGAACTGGATCATCCAGTTAGCGCCTAATTTAACATTCAATTACGCGATATACCCGAATCGATTTCGAGGACACGAATTACGCCTCTTTTATTGCTGGATATATTCGACTGGGACCTATTTGCCGTTTATTGACATATATTTAGAGACATATTTATCATATCAGTGATATCGATAGAGCAGAACGTATATTGACCATTCCGTCAAAAAGTAAAATATTTCATATTTTAATAAGTGCATTATATTTAAGATTTCATTATCAATGCATATTTTGTTATATACTGAGAAATTCATTTAGTTGAATAAATTAATTTCTTGTTTGGATATGAGCAAACAAATCCTGATTGATGCAATAAAATAATGTAGTTGAACCTTTTGATTCAAATCTTTTGATTATTGTAACATTTTACTCTGATAAACATTGATACTTGATAAAGTTGTTTATCAAAAATAGTATACTTTGTTATTTAATATAAGTATTAGCGAATTCGATTGGATACAATAGTGCATATTAAAGCCATCATACACTGATTTAATCTGTAAATTGCAAATATAAAGTATATATTTTATTTAACAACATAATTAAGTATATAGAAGGTTTTCTATTCCTATATTTATATTATAAATGTAACATGTATCTATAGTTAATCTGTGTACAGCTTTAATGTGCAGTGCGCACTAAGTGTGTCCAATCGAATTCGTTATACGATCTGTTTTATTCCACATCAAGTTTTTCATTACATCTTCACTTTCATCATAATTAGTACTTGAAAGTAACGAATTGTTATAATAATTAAAATTTTAAGAGATAAAATAGATGATAAAATCATACAGAAAAAACGGTTTTATTGAATCTAAAGATATTAAAAAATTTAGCTAAATACAGATATGAAAATAATTTTGTTGAAATCATGTAGAACATTGAAATCATGTAGAACATTCAAACTGGTTACTAAAATATTAAAAATTATTGTAGCATTATTCATCTTGCTTGAAATTTCTACGTAATTATTTTTATAATCCAACAAAATTATTTCCAAATTTCTATATTTAAAGTTAAATTTTTAAATACTTTAGCAAAATCATTCTTTCCCTGTATTTTTCTTCTAAAAAATTTTTAATAAGCTTGTGATTTTTTTCTTCAATCAAAGTCTGCTTCTTTAGTTGCAATGTTCTTTAGTTGGATGATTCTTCGAGACTGTCGGCCGTCTTCGACGGAAGGAAGGCGATTGTACTAATAATAAACCACAAGATAATACGATGTTAACAATCGCGCGGTTCTCATGCATTTTTCTTTCTCCTTCTTCTTCTTTTAGTATTTCACTGGAAAAATGGATGTTTCTCAGTTAACGGTTAAATCCTTCGGTTAAATGATCGCTTTCTCTTTGTATAGTTGAATGCGTGAGCTTTGTGTAGTAAAGGACGAACCAAAGATTGAATTATGTCGAATTATTTTTGAGAGGTATACGGATAATGACACATGATCATTTTTTGTGACCGAGACGACAGGTCGAAATTATAATGCAGAATTGGGTCTCTGAATTATACATTTGAGGTTTCTTATTATGATCAGCCCGAGAATAGCACATTTAAATTGACATTCCCTTACATTACCTGACATTGCATTTATTCGGAATGTTAATTTTATGTTGTCAAATTTATTATTCTTTTTAATTTTTGGATTATATATAATTATTTTAATTTTTTTAACTGCCATTTAATATTGATGTGTTTAAATATTTCTAGACTTATAATATCGAGATTTTATTTTGTCAGTTTCTTAAAATAAAATTTTTATTGACCTTTTGTAATATTTTATGATTAATATCAATGAGTAATTATTATTATAATTATTTACTTAATAATATAAAAAATATAATTTTAATTAAATAATATCAGACAATTAAATATTTTATATAAGAAATGTATATAAGTCAGTAACATTTCTGCCAAAAATAACGAATCAAATTTTTTTATACAGAATTTAATATTTTAGACATTTATTTCGGTACAGTTTGTCTCAATTTTCTTTCACAAAGCACAATACTTTAACTGGAACTCAATTTGCGAATCAACTAAATTTTCTTTTGTAAAACGACAGATGTCGAAGCTGTGTGTCTCACAAAGATTAAATATGACTTCCGGAAGTGCTGAAGAAAAACGGCGTTTGGCCTAGCAAACTGCTTGCTCTACAGGCTACTGCTGCTGTCTGAGTCTATCCGGAACACCCGCTATTCCAGCGATGGTGTGACACGAACGTGAGATGACATCGATTTTCTATAAATCTATATAATAATAACGCATTCACGGTGGTGAGGCTAGGGCGTTATCTCCAGTTTCTCTCGCGTTCGCGCGATTACTCTTGTTCGATGTCGAGACTGCGACCAATTTCGGTATAATTGAAGTAGAACAATAAGAATTAATCAAGTAAAATTCTTCTTATACAAAAATCTTTTTATACAAATATTATTATTTTTTAAGTAACGTTGATGGCTTTAATTATTTATTCATTTATTTCTTTCAATCTTTATCAATCAGTTTTTCTTCGATAATGAAAAAAGAATAAACGAAACACTGAAAGAAAAAAATAATTGCGATTATCGATATGGTTACACATATGGTTATTATTATTATTAACTAACGTTATAACAGCAATAACTATAAAATGGAACTTCTAAATCATTAATTATTTTATTTTGTAATTATATATTATATATGGTCACAAATATCAAACATTTTTCTTTCAGTATAATATGCTGAGAAAAATTTCTGGTTCAAAATGAATCAGAAGATTCTGATTATATCAGTTAGAATTATTGGTTATCTCAACTTTATATTATAGATTAGATTATATTATAGATTAGATTCAATCAGAAGATTTTGATTTGTCCATTTATAATTAATTGGAAAAGTCTGATTGAAAAATAAATCAACTATTTTGTTCTTCTTTTTTGTGTATGACGCTGCAAATACGGAAAACTATAGCAGGAAAACACTAGCCGAATTTAACTCTCCCCTCCCCCCCTCTATCCTCCAAGATTTGATTTCATCATTCTGCGAGTATACTTGGCGTTCTATTGTCAGGAAACGACGTGCACGAGGCCAGAATTAGATTGCAGCTGCACCAAGAAGAGGCATCACCGCGTTCATTCTTCTTCGCCACGGTCCATGTTTCTCGTAAGTTTCTTTTCCCGCTGTCGAACGATATCTTTCGAGTTTCTGCACGGATACTTCTGCCATGTGTATAATTTTTACGTGACAAAGAGAGAAATCTTATGTGCGAAACTTTCAAAACTTTAATTTACATTATTATTTTGCCGTAAAAATTGATCCAATGAATTCTCATAATGATTTAGATTATAAAACTATTACTAGAATTCATTGCAAAAATGAATATATAGTTTTATATATATAAATTAAGCCAGTTATCAATGACTTAATTACATTAAGTCGGAAATTAAGTCGGACATTGATTAACGATCATTCATTGGATCACAAATGAACAAAATTTGTTTCAGTGTATGATGTCATAAAAGCTTGTCGCTAAAAATAAGTGTGAAAGTAGGTCACCTGGAATCTGGAATAGATTGCTTGTATCTTAATGATAGGACATTTATCACGAAGGACAGAAAAATCTCTCTGTAATGTATTGTCGTAATGTAAATTCCCCTGATCATATTTTAAAATAAAATTTTATTACATCGAATATCAAAATCTCATACGTACAAAGTATTGAATTTTAGTAGGCACAATAATTCAAGAATTTAATTTCATTACGATAAGATTTTGTTATCGCAATATTTCTTTTTAATTTTGACGAGCGTGTTAAATGATGAAACAAACTGCGCATATAAATGTACCTTCCGAAAATGTCATGGGATATACAAGACTATCTAATGCTCTTTCGGTATTCTCAACTTGTTGTCCATATTATCATGTTATTATATAAGGAATAAGGGGACGTTTAGTTGTCCTGATGAACTGTTTTGAATGCAGGGCCATATGTGTATCGCCTTCCGTTCCGATAACTGCAAGCTGGTCATCCTGTAACTATACTCGTTGACACAGAGAATCGCTATCTCCCTCGGATTATTACGTGAAGCGGATATCACGATTTTCCAAAACGATCATTATGAAAAGTATATCCTACTGAAAAATATTCTTCCAGCAGAAATGCAAAGAATTTTGCTATTATTTATTATCATTTGTTCTTATTAAAAAATATAAATAATATATTATAAATTGTAAATGTTCAACTATATTTTTTTTACTTTATTTTATTTACTATTAAATGTTCCTTCTTTAGATTGCAATTATTATGAATGTTGCAATAATTATTACAAATTATATATTAATATCTTATATTAATATATGTGTCTTAGCTGTTATTAATTAAAGCTATTTTTATAATTTTTATAATAAGATTCAAGTCTGTTTTATCCAATTAATTTCGAAATACAAATGTACCTTGTTTAATTAATCCGTATTTTTCCTGACTACTTTCAGTGTGACTAGAATTAACGATTACGTGAACAGAAGCGCTTCGTAAATCCTTTTTTTATATCAACTTTAAAACCACGATTTATTCGCTGCAACACTGTGTCTGTGTTGAATTGCAAGTTGCAACCTGAAAGTTAAGCGAGCGAGAGTACTCATTGCATTCCAACGTAAATGGCTAAACATAACCTCAAGAAAGCGTAGCGGATTGAATTATCATTCCAGAAATCGACGCGAGACAAGTTCAATCACCTTCATAGATTACTATGTATGAATAGACCTCTGTCAAGTTAGCAGAAACAAATGAGTAGAATATAAAGACCTACTGAAGTATTGAGTACTCATTTTGTGCTAATTTATGCTACAAAACAACTTTGTACCAAGTACCATTTAAAAGATAAATTCATGGTTTTATTAATTTAATATAAAGCTCAGGAGAGAAGTAGACAGTAAGAGAAAAGAGAAAAAAAAAGCAATTATTGCACATTGAACAAGGATAGTATCGTTTGTGTGCTGAAAGAAATGTATAATTGTTGAAAGAGAGAAATGTGGATTAAGACTAACGTATTATGAATAGAAAAGCATGATTATATTAATTAAATTTAAAACATTAATTTATTTTGTGTGATTAGTACAAAATCAGTACTAATTATCCCCTTATTTTTCTTATCTTTTCTTATAGTCTTACTTATATTCTTACCTTCATTCAGTTAGCAAAACGAGTTTCTTCTAAATGGTATGTACAAAATTATGTTTTGTAATATAAATCAGCACAAAATGAATACTAAATAGTTCAACAGGTCTTTTTCGATTCTACTTACTCGATTCTGCTAGCTTGAAGAAGATTATGAATGGATTACAATCATCTCTATCAATAGACACATAATTGAATAACACAAAATTATCCGATATATCAAATCATTAATTTGTATAAGATCTCATCTCTGTTTCTGTTTTATAAAATCTTTGATTAATTTAAACTTCAATTTTACTCCATATCTAGTGAGATCTACATTTTCGTTATGTCTTCACTTTTATTAATACTTTAATTAATACTTGAAAGTATAATGATTTAATAATTAATATTGTAAAAGAGAAAATAAACGATAAAATCATACGGAACAAATGATTTTGCTGAATCTAAAAATATTTAAAAATTTAATTAGATAACACAGATCTAAAATCATTTTGTTTTTTTTGAATTATCAAAATAATTATACAGAACGCTTATAGTTGCTAGAATGTCAAAATTTTTGCAGTGTTGCAGTGTCATCATGCTTGAATTTTTTACATAAAATTATTTTAATGTCTAATAAAATTATTTTCAATTTTGTAGCTACCTAAATTTTTAGATTCAATAAAATCATTCTTTCATGCAGATTGCCTTTATTAAGTTTAAGTAAAATAAAATTACACATTTTTTTTTAAATTATAATTTCTTCTGTCGGATATATCAAATATTCAAGTGAAAATAATAATTTTCTTCTTCTAGTCTCACTTGCAGAAAAATCTAAATTAATCAATAAGTGTGTCAGTTAAGTACACGATTTTTAATATTTCCACTATAATTAATGATTAAATTATCGATTTGTAAATAGTACATCCCGATACATTTCCACGCAAACAGACGCAGGTGCGAAAGCTCTTGCGAAGAGAATGAAAGGAATTCCCAGCTATGCCGGCCTTGACAGGCCGTTCGTATCGTCGACATTTACGCGTCGCGATTTGCAAGCGTTTATGTGCCGTGCGAAATCGCGAAATCGCTCTCTAAACGACGCTGCACATCGCAATTTCGCTGCAACAACGCCCAGGTATATTTCGTAAATGCTCGCAAAAAGAAAAAAAAGAAAGAACGCCACGGCCGGTATTACGCGATGGCGTAAGAGCGATTATAAGACAACAAGTAGCCAGACATCGGTAATTAAGAAGTCGGTCGCTTTCGCCGCAGGCGCATCGCGATTTGCATGAAATTACATTGTTGCGTCTTGATGGAATGTATTCCGCGTATCTCCCGTTATCAAGAAAGGAAGGTCGTATGAGCGTTCGTCGTTCCGAAAAAATAATGGACTTACTATAGGAGACAATACAGAAATGAACTCTGCATCAACAAGCTGAATTTTTTTAACGTTGATATGTACACGGAAAACGAAACAAATTTGAAATGTATCGCAACTATATGCGTATATGTTAAATATCAATCAAGAAAAATACATATTGTATTTAAATATTATTTGTTTCAAGTATTTCGAAAGTTTATTTATCCGCAAACCTATCATTAATATTCATTACAGGCATTAAATTTATTTAAAATATATTCTAAATCTTTTAGTAAAGTTAATATCAAGATTATTAAATTAAAATTTTGATTTGCTTATATAAAAACGCTTCTTCAAATTTTGAGTGCGTTTGTTTTTGACATTCATTGTAAACTTTATTCTGTCTTCCTTTCGCGTATAATAAGCGATAAAAATAAAGCTCGTAAGCATAAAAAATAAATGCACCCTTTATAATATTCTTCAAAAGAAAATATAAATTCCTGTTTTAAATACATAATAACAAGATTTTCTAAAATTGGTAATAAGTATTTTAAGATTATCAAGAAAATATTCTTTATTAAAAAAAATCATTAGTTGAGAAAAGAAAAAGAAAATTGTATTGTATCTCTTTTCCTAGCAGTAGAATAATATTTTTCTATGTATAACGTACAATAAAATAACGTATCGCTATATATAATATACAATATAATGCATACTATGTAATTTTACGTGTTCTTCATTCTTACAATGATAAAATTTTTAGTTAGCCAACATTAATCTCTAACTAAATGTCCTAAATGCATTCGATTATTTCTAGCATAAGAGACGTCTATTTTAACTATGGTATCCCCGATTGAAAAAGCAGCCTGTTGCCGGCTATTATCGAGGTATTCGTTTCGATTGCTAAGAATGACTTGGAGAATATATATGCCCTATAGCATTCGTATTACCCTTATTAGGTTATTCCGGCGATATTATGCGGACGTGGACCCAATCATTGAATTTGATCTCAAAGTCTCTTCGCGATATACTGAGTCATAAATATTTAAAATAATATTCGTTTTTCATAATTTTTTTTCATGATTGCATAACAGATATACTGTCAAAATAAGACTGAAAAACTCTTTGAACATATCTTTGCATATACGTACAATTTGTTGAATTGTCAAATACAGAATTTACTTTGATTAGATTAAAAAAAGAAAATTTAAGTTCAAGATAAATTTATTATTAATATGGAAAAAGATTGGCGTCTACAATTTATTATTTTCAGTTTTAGCAAGTATTTGTTTCACAATGTATTCTCTTCATATTATATATTTCCAAGAGAAAGTTAATCAATTCCGTTTTCATTAATTGACAATGCGTTTCATGTTATTTTATTTATCATTACTCACATCCTAATTGTTCTTCTGGGTGAATGTTTCCCACAATAATGCTAAATTTTTTAGTTACTATCAGATAATATCGTGATACTCGAAGGCAATTTCTAAACGCACGCATCTTGCTCCGGAATTCACGCACAGGAAACGCTCGGCCTATAACGAGATGCAATGATCCGAGTGAAAGTCGCGGAGAGAAAGGAAGATTTTTCATCACCAGCATAATGCGGCACGCGATTAATTTCTGACCGCAGTTCGTGTCGTAAGACAGAAAAGAAACGGATCCAAACGTCTAATCTTGATGCTATTAGATCTTTTAAGAAAATTCATTTTTCATTTACACATTTACATAAAATTAAATTTGAAATTCAATTAGCATTGCATCTATTAAAAAAATATTATAAAATTACGTATAACAATTTTACAATTATGTTAAATTAATGTTTAATTCATGTCAAACTTTTCCTATATATGGAAGATTCATTCTGTGTGCGGCTTTAAATTATAAATCCGATCCTCCTCCGAACCGCAACGGCTGAGTAGACGTACCAGGACACCATATAATTACACGGTCCTTAAAATTCTTCGAGAAATGCCTCGTTCGGAAGTCAGACACAACGAACTGGGTCGCCCAGAGATCTTTGGCAGGAAACAAGCTACGTAATCGCGCCGATGACGGTCGACCTGAATTAATATCGCCATGTCGAGAAAACCCTCGAAAATAATCATTCTCTCTCTGCATTATTACTTTTAAAATAATCGCATTTACATGTTATCATACGCTAATCTATTTCAAACTATTAAATTATCAAATTTCATATTCAAAATGAGTGCAAATCCTATATTTTTAAACAAATCCTATATTTTTAAACAAATACCTTTTTGATAAATATTTTACATTTATAAACAAAGACATACAAGTCTCCTATATTTTCCATTAAAACATTTAATTTTCCGCATTTTCTTTTAAAATTGTATGTATTTACGTTCGAGCTTCACGTTTTTCATTCAATACTCATAGAATCGTACACATGCAGAAAATATTTCGCAAACATTGTTCCACTGTCGGATGTCAATATGATCCTACTTAAACACAATTATAATCATCGTAATTTTTTCATTAACTACAGTGTGCCCCTATCTACGCTACCAATAAAGTCCGGTTCATTTCAATTCAATGCTATTGATTTTATTTAATTCACTTATTTAGTTATGCTTTCATATTCCTAATAGAGGTTATAATCTTGATCATTTTGTTTTATTAACTTGCTGCTCTTTAAATCATAAAAAAAAGATCAGCAAAGAATCCCATAAAAAATACATACACATATTTGCGCAAAATGAATATAATAGTAATTATTATAATTAGCAGATCATTTTATTATTATTCATAATAATCAGTGAGTCTTTTTTTTAAAAGTTTATCTTCAACTATTTTGACATTTTAAACAATTACAATAAGCAACACAATAATTAATATCTTCGTTACCATTACGTTCTCGATTATGCACATTTGATATAGTTGGGATAATAATAGATATGCTTTCAATTATTCAGAATTCGATCTTGTTCCGCTGTTTAACCCGCGCGTACTCACGTTTGACCGAAATTGATTACTCGTATATCGCCATCGGCTAAACCGTTCGCCAAACTACGCCAAACGAGCCCGAGAGTCTGGTGGCTACTACAAACTCAAAATGTCGTCCTTACTTGCGGTTAACGTTCACTCGATAATTAAATGCATAAGAGGTAATAGATCCTGTCAAGTTCCTCGACGACGCCTCCAAGCACACGGACGACTCTTACATCATGCCGCGTTAATAGAATGCGTTCATTTGCAATGCGGGCAGCATTGCTGCTTTCGTCAATCATTGAGAAAAAATTGCGAAACTGCACACAATTAAACTCCGCACTCCGCTAGCAATATTTTGCATTGGGAGAATGTTAATTTTACATACACGAAAAAAATTGCTCGTTTTGATGAAGTACTTAATTTTGTTGGACCATCAAAATAATTGTGTAGGACGTTCAATCTGCTTGTTAGAATGTCAAAACTTTTTACAGCATTATTATGCTTGAGTGACCTACATAATTGTTTTAATGGCTCAATAAATTTATTTTCTAGTTAAACTTTTAACTTTTATATTTCAGCAATATCATTGTTGATCATGATGTCATACATCAATAAATGATTGATTTAAAATATTTTACATTCAATACGCGATATGTCTATTCATAGCAAAATTGAAAATTAGATACGTTTTTTATTATAGATCCTATTTATAATTCAACTTTTGATTCGTGATGTTTCTTTAATCGATGAAAAAGTTCTATGTACAATCAAGATTAAAGGTCATTATATTAAATTATTTTTTGAAATTATAAAATAGCTTCTTTCTCTAGTATAGATATATTATTCGGTTATTTTTTCTATATGAAAAATAATAATTCATGAGATAATTTATGTTACATGAGAACAAGTAGTTTACTTGATAATACATTAACGAGATAAATAGCGATGTATATATTTTGTGCTCAGCAAGTGAAAGCGACGAAAAGTTCTCTGTATCGAGCTTTTACTTTCATAAATTACAACATAATTTAGAGAGTCAGCTCAACAACATCATTCCCGTACTCTTGACCCTGACTGTCTTTAAGTCACCCACTTTCCTACTTTAGCACTTAGGACTTACGACACCCCAGTCTATACGAAATTCGAGCGTCGCTACTATTTTGGAATCCATCGCGATCTATTTTTATCGCCAGTAAAAGGGAGAGAAAAAGAGATTAAGAAAGAGAAAGAAAAAATGAGAGAGAGTGACAGAGCATTAATTTGGAACTGTAGATTAACTGCATATTATTTATACATAAAAAAACTCGGTTTTGCTAAAGACTAAAAATTTAATTAGATATAGATCTAAAAGTAATTTTGTTTGAATCATCAAAATAATTATATATGCCAAATTGATTTCTGAATATTAAAACCTTTTGCAGCATTATCCTTAACGCTTAAGTGTTCTACATAATTATTTTGATAGTCTAATAAAATTATTTTCAGATCCGTAGCTTATACTTTAGCTTTATTAGCTAGTTTTACACTTTTACAGCAAAATTGTTATTTTTGTTTTATGTGCATTAAATGCACAATTGTAGTATTTGGAATAAAAAAGCATAAAAAATTGAGAGAATAAGAGTATTATGCATTGGTTATTGGAACTTAAAGATTGAATATCGAGAGTCAAGAATTAAAAACACCTTGATAATTATAAATGTAGTGTTTAGCGAAATTTACATGAGTATACAAGCTGTACAAGATATAGCAAACGAAGATCCGATATATGAATTGGCACATTAAACTCCTTAAAAATGTACAGATGTCGTCGCCGCGTCGAAAAGTAAACTTCTACGATGATTATACTCGTCACCGTCTGTCGACGGTGTCCTTAACGGCAAAATGTTCTACCGCGTTATAATCGTCACCACGAACAAGAAATTCTCGGCGAGAAGAGGAATGACAGAAAGATGAAGAAGCCAGTTCTACGAGCCAGTGCTCCTAGAATTTTCACCTCGCGAAAATTCTCCGGATCGTTAAAGGAGACAGGAACATCGCGACGTGCATCTTCTCCGTTTCCTCTACTCCATCTTACCGCTCAATCCTGAGGGAGGAGAGAACGAGTGACCCGGAAATTCCGCCGATGTGAATATTGGACATATTTCTTCAAGGCGAACTGAGGTGAGTCTCGTCGCAGGTCGGTAAAAAATTTTTCACGTCAGAATCACATAACAATATTATATGTGATTCACGGGGCTATTCTTATTTCTCTCTGTTGGATATTAAATTTAAAATAAGGATGTGTCAAAAGAGAGCAAATACTGTTAAAATGGTGTTCTAGAAAATAATGAAAAGTTGCATTATATCGGATTAGATTACTTTAGAGCCTTGGCACTCTTAAAGCTTTTAAATTCTTCGCTTTCTCTTCCAACATTCATTATTTCTTATTATCCTCGTATATCGGCAATTTATTTTTTCTATCTTTTTTTTCATCTCTCTCTTGTACTATCTTTCTCTTCTCGAAAAGCCCAGTTTGGATTTTATGTTCTACAAGCATGCTTCTGCACGACTGCGCAAAACATTTGTATCAAGTAAATGGATAATTTCCAGGTAATACGTGAAACTCGCATTTTTGAAAGTAATATCAAATAAACTGATGTAATGTGTGTGTGTGTGTGTGTGTGTGTGTGTGTGTGTGTGTGTATTGTGTGTGTGTCTGTAATATATACATTAATTCTCTACTCAATCATATAAGAACGTTACGAAATTGTTATCGAAATTTAATCTTAAATTACTACCTACGACCCTACGAGAGCTGCGCAAATCGTCCTTGATTCTATTGATTCAATCAACATTTCTTAGCGTACGCTTATTCGTCACTTTTGATGCCTGATAAAGAATTTGCCTTTGCTGAATTTTTTTTTTTTAGAGAGAATTTATGCTTTTGAACATACATATATTTCTGGAAACAATGGTGGAATTTGTAGAATGATGGGTAGCAGCACATGACAGTGGAATTTTGACGCGTAATTTTTCATTGTTGGTTTTTAATGAGTTATAAAGCTTACGAAATGCTTTTTTGTATATATGTTAATTATGTAAAAAATTTTTATAATCATTTTTCTTTCTTTCTTAAGAGATTTTCATAAAAAAAATTTATCAATCTGAATTTTTAATATAATTTAAAATATGCATAGCGTCTTAAATTATAAAGCATGTGTACTTGATTAAAAATATCAGATTGTCATTTCAATTATTTACAAAACATAAAATTGATACTAAAGTGATAAAATCAATTTTTGTGTTAGATTTTTTTAGTTTTTCATTTCTTTCTTTGAGTAGTAAAATATGATAATGTTGATACTTCAGCTAATCTTATTCTATTACTGCGAGAGTATTAGCATATAGAATGATAGTAATGCATGTAAAATGATATTATCCATGAATGAGAGAATTAAAACGATATGTTCATAATAAGAATAATCATAAAATCAGTAATATCTCAGTTTTCTTAAATCCTATTGCCAAACTTATCAGATCCTTCCAGATATTTTTATTAGAAAAATGTTTTAATATCACATTTCTATATTCCGTAATTTCTGACAATTTGCAATTGTATAGTCATTTAAAATACATAAGCATCCATATTCAGAGATGAGAATATTACTAACTACCTTCAATAATTAACACACGAGTTTTTAAATAACAGCAATTAATTTTAAATAAAGTCCTGGGAATTCATCTTATTCTCTATCTTTTGTCTTCAAAATTCATTCTACAAATTTTTAAGAAGTCAATTAAAAATCCAATTTAAAATCTTCCATTATTCTGTTCTGCGAGAAAAAAAGAAGGCTTTGAAAACTGATATTTGCGTTATTTCTGTTCTATATAAGCCATGTATAAGCCATGCTTTGTACACTACACAGAGATACACATTTCACGCGAGTACTATTGTTCCACTTGACAGAGATACGTATCATAGTCATTCACGCGCCTACAAATTAAGAGCGCCGACGCAAAGCGATGATCATGCCGGCGAAACGATGATCGCAGATGTTGATGATTCTAGAAAAATGCGATACATCCGGTATATTTACGGATATTTACATATCTGACGATGGGTAATCCTGTTAGCGTGCTCTTTCAAATCACGCTTCTTTATCTTTCTTAATATTTCTGAAATTGCGTCAGAACGAACGCGAGTTGCGTTACCAATACTACGAAAAACGAGCCATTGAACGATGAGGAATATATAAACCGATAATGCGGCCAGTTTCCTGGCGAGGAAATCGGATTTCAAAGCACGTGCGACGATAATAATAGCGTCATCGCCGGCTACGTCGCGCGGCTTTAAATGCCTCGGCATTAGCATCATCTCCGTATTTGAAGTGTTAATAATCAATCGGTGATGATAAACAAGTCCCTCCTTTTTCGAGAGTTTTAAAATTATCATGCGTTGACACATCTAGAGTTACCATATCTGAATCACAAGAAAAGAGTACATATGTACAATTTTTAAAAAAAGATGATCCAGGAAGAAAAGGATATAATTTGTTTATGCATTATAAATGTAGGTATTTAATAAAATAGAATTTCTAAAATATATTTTTCATTAAATTAACTTATTAATCCCTTTAAAAGATCTGATTTTAATGCAATCATTTATAAAACATTTTTTTTTTAATTCGAAGGTACTTTAATAAGCAATTTCTATTAAAGAATTTTTTTTCCAAATTTTGATTACTTTTTCAACATGTATTATTTACATACTTCTGATCTCAAATAATATTCAATAGAGTTAATTTCAAGTTAATTTCAACGAATAATATCTTTAAATTCGATGTATATACATTGTAATGTACACAGGTCTAAAGACATTAATATAATTTTTTATAAATATTTTAATCAAAAAATTTTACGACATTAAAAAGAATACATGTAAATAATAAATGTAAGTTTTTTAAAAAAGGACGGCTAATAACCTATACGTATCGAGTGGGACGTGATTCAATTAAACGAATTTGAACGAAGAAACCGAGAGAGGACAATTCTTACATTAATGTTATGCAATCGACACCACAAACAGAATATCTTTCTTTGGTAAGCTCCTGTAAAGTGATAATAAAAATTCGCAAAGCATAAAACGTATATTAATTGTGCTAAGTGCATTCATCGCACCGTTCAAAGCCTCATGAATAAATTATTATCTTTGACTTGCGTACTTATTACACATGGAAGAGCGATTTTGCTGAAAGATCTAAAATTTTGTTAGATATCTACAGGAAATACTAAAAATAATTTTATTGGACCATCAAAATAATTTTGCTAGAAATTCGAATTGATTGCTAGAATATCAAACATTTTTGCAGCCTTATTCATCATTTTTTAATTTCAACATAATTATTTTGATAATCCAAAGTAGTTATTTTTAGATTTATATCCACACTGAAAAGAATTTCTGGCTGAAAATGAATGAATCAAAAAATTCTGATCAATCAGAATTCTGGTTATCATAACTACATGGGAAGAACTATTTTGCTGAAGATTTAAAAATTTAGTTAGATATAAATATAAAAATAATTTTATTAAACCATTAAAATAATTATGTAGAACGCTGGTTGCTGGAATATCAAAACTTTTTATGACATTGCTCATCATCATGCTTGAGATTCTTACGTAAGTATTTTCATGGTCCAAGAAAATTATTTTCAGATCTATCTAAATTTTTAGATCCTTCTACATCGTTCTTCTTTATCCATGTAATAGATTTAATGAGAAAATTTTGTCCATTTTTAACAAAAATTTTTATTAATTTTGTAACTTTTCCAGTGTAGTAAAATTTTCGTTCTTTTAACGAAACCGTTCTTTTCATGCAAAAACCGTGAAAACTACCGTCCGGAAAGTGTTACGATCGTTCTGATGTCTACTTAAAACGAATCGTTGGCGTTTGCAGAATCGCGGTCGAGAATGTCGAACATTGGCTGCGTTCTGTAAGTGCATGATGTATCATTTTATTCTTGTTCGTCGTATGTTAAACAAAGATAAAATGATACATCATACGCTTTATGGAATCAGGAGACTATCGATAAACATTCCCGATGCGTATCACGCAACCGATATACACCGATATATACGCGATATACACGCCCACGCATAAAAAAACACGCGCAATCCGGTACGGTTACGTTGACAGGAAAAAGAGAGCGGCAAGGACGATACGATACAATGGGGTGGCGAACGGAGAGAAATAATAGCCGCAGATACTTCGAGAGCAGAATGCGTTTAAAAAAGCGCGGTAAAAAATGGAGTACAAATATGAATTGCAGAAAAATATTTGGAAAATTGAAACAGAAATACAAGAAAAAAATCAGTGCAAGAATAAATGAAAAAATGGAGTAATAATAATGCATTAAGAGAGAGAATAGAGCAAAAATATATAAACAGAAAAGTATAGTTAAAAATTAAGAACAAATACAAATTGCAGTAAAAATACTTGAGAAAAATTGGAACAGAAAAAATCAGCACAAGAATAAATGAAAAATTGGAGTAATAACATATGTATTAAAAAATTGGAGCAAAGAATACAGCAATGAAAAATTAAAACAAAAATGCACAAAAAGATCAGAGGGGAAAATAAATTAAAAAATTGAATTAATAACGTATCAAAATTGGAGCAAAAGTATATGAAAAATTAAAGTAAAAGACGATAAAAATTAGAGAGTAGAGAGATAAAAATTAGAGAGAATAATAAATGAAAAATTGGAGAAACAGTGAATAAAAAAATTGAAGCAACGATGTACAAAAAAAAATTATAGTGTAAAAATACACTAAATACAAAATACTGTAAAAAATCAAAACATGAATAAATAAAAAAATTGGACTAAAAATGTATGAAAAATTGAAACAAAAATGGATGAAAGTATCAAGATAAATCACTCGGACCTCAGATTTTTGTAAACTATTAATTGATGCCAATCGTACATTTGACTTCTCGAAAATGAGAAGCATGAAGAATAGGAGAACCGGTGAAAGATCGAGGCTTCGGTCAATTTCAATGAATCATGTTTACGGGAAGGAGCGTCATGACGGGTGTTACACGAATCGTCGTAACTCACCTCCTCGAGGGATGTGATAGTCTGCCTGCACTGTGGCATTCGTGAGACGAAAGTGGACGTGGTGGGCGAGTTGTAGTCCTCCCTCGTCTCCTCGACGAACTCGCTCACGGCGATCAGGCCCGGCATCTTTCCACCCGTTCTCGTTTTCCGTCAGTTGTTCCGTCTCCCGCCGTCCACCCCACCCCTCCCCCAGCGCCCAGCTGCAAGCGAGGCTGTCCCTTCGGCGGATCGCTTCTCGCCACCGCGACTCCCCCTTGCTCGTCTTCCTCGTCGTCGCCGTCGCCGTTGCGGTCGTCGTTGCCGGCGTCTGCACGTACTTTTACACTCCGCGGACACCGTTCACTTCACTTGTCTCTCACCATGAATTCCACGGGGGACACCCCGATCACGTTTTTCTTTCCGCCTCTCTGTGACGAACGGTATAAACGTCGTCCCGGCACGAAGAGTGACAGGGAGCGAGAGAGAAAGAAAAAGAGAGAGAGAGAGAGAGAGAACACGGGTGTGCGTATGCGTAAAGGAAAGAGGGCGCAAGAGAGAAAGAAAAAGAGAGAAAAAGACAGAGAGGAATGAATGACGAGGAAGCGTGACAGAGAAATAGATTCGAGCAGCGTGTCCGACGGCCACCACCTCTCCGTGTCCGCGTAGAGAGGGAGAGCGAAAGAGAGTGAGAAACACTCGCGGGACCGGTGGCGTGATTATTTTCGCGACATTGTCGCGGCGAGCCACCAGCCGTCGCGGAGACGCATAGCAGCAACAACACAGCAGCAATTCGTCGCTCTTTTCGTCAGCGAGGAGTACAGTTCACCATACATGCATGCATGCGCGCATGCACACTGCCGCGGCGAACGAACGCAGGTCACGCGGGACGTAGGACGTACCGACGCGCACAAATACATAAAAACAGATCGGAGCTAGCGGGCACACGTGCGCGCGCGCGCATACGCAGAGTTACCGTCCACGGGGATGTTCCTTTTGCACTTGAATCTCGCATCTAATCGCGCATCCTAACCACCTCGATCGGTGCCGAGTACCGCCGAAACACTCGCGACTGCGGCCGAAGTTTCACTGAGGCGGCGCTGCCGACGCGCGCGCGACCAAACGCGAGCCACGAAACGAAGCGTATTCAGAGCTGTCATCCGCTGTAGTCGATGGCGACGATTACGATACGACAACGTTAGATGGCAGCACTCGAGAAATGGCGGGAAATTGAAAAGGTGAATGAATGATTCATAATTTAAAATTTTTAATGACTATTTATGAAAATATAAATGATTTTAAGACCATAATTGATGGATTTTTATTTTAGTTGTAAAATAATCGAAAATGTAATATTTTTTTTAGATCTAATCTTTTTTCGATTTATAATTCTTTTTTCTAGATAATCGAAATATATACATTTGATCAACAAAATAAAGTATTTAGCTATTTTTTACTAAGTTCTTTACAGTATTTTAAGATGCTAGTAGTATCATTATCAAATCGATGATCAATTTAATTGTAATATTATCTCAGCTTCAATTTATACATGCAATTTGAGTAGAGGTATACAGTTCATGTAACTGAAAGATGTATCTACTTAGAATTTACATACAAAAATATTATTGTATATCTGCAGTCTCGACCTCCTTTTCTTTACTTATTTAATTTAAAAGAAATTTGTCTAATTTTGACATTGACATTTTCATACAAATTACATTTTAATTACATTTTTTATTTAAATTTCATGTCATTATGTCATATAACAGAAGTTTTATAAATTATATATAACAAGATGCAGATACATTTATACCTATATTAAATGCTATCTCTTTCTTATTAAATTATAAATCACTTTTTTCTGTATATTTCAATAAAACTTAAAAAAGAAATAATGTTTTGCATAAATGCAATATGGATAAAAAGATATTATATTTTAAACAATTAATAATAAAATATTTTAAGCATATATTTACTAAATACTAATATTTATTAAAATAGTCTAATACATTTGCCAAAGAAATATATTTTGCATACAGTGTAACAACTCTAATGAATATGTATCTTCGACTATATCAAAAACGAATACTATTGTAAATCTGATTAAAGGAAGATTTTAATAATAGAAATTTAACTTAGGGTAAATTTCTATTATTAAAGAAATTCTTGGATATTATTCAGCAAATTTACCAACGATAAAATTGTTTATACAATTAAAAAAACAAAATTCAAGTATTTAAATGTGTTTTATTATAGAAACATAAAAGAATATTACATTACAACTTCCTGAAGCTTAAGTTGCTTTTTGCTCTTAGCTTTAACTTGTGCAGCGATTCGATCCAAGTCCCTGCGTCCTTGGCTAGTCAATTTGCGTCCACCAAGGGGTGCCTTCTCAATCAGCTTCAACTGCTCCAAGCTTTGGAGTGCCTTGCGTGCGACACCACCTGCCGATCGGCAGAAGTGGCTGGGATGAGTGCCGTTGCGTTTGCGTCCACCAAAGATCTTGGTAACGGCACCGACTCCGATTGGGCTACGAATATAGATGTGACGCACCAGAGCTGCACATCTGATGTAATACCAGTCAGGATCATAAGGAGCCAGTTCCTTGAATTTCGCCGTCTTCACAATATCTACCCATTCTGGTACCCGCATCTTGCCAGTTCTAAATTTTTATAAAGTTGAATTACAAAATATATCATAGCAAGTATATATAAGCTGCTTTCCTTTTGAAAAATACAGTCAACACACAAATATCGTTTTGTTTTTCTTGGCATTTAATAAACATTAAAAATAGAATAATACTTGTATCGACTGTATTTCTTAAAAGAAAACAGCCATGAGAGTATATAATTATTTTTGCAAAATACAATGTGAAACAGAAATTTTTATAAAAGTGAATTAAAATAATACAGAAAAGAATTAATAGTAGTATTAAATGATAAAAAATAAATAAGAACAATTCAATATATGTTCGAAACATTACACAGAGGATAGGTTATAGTTATAGGTTAGGATTTTCATTCAGTGATATTTTTACTTACTTTTTGAGAAAAGCTGCGAAAGCCTTCACAAATTTTTGCTGATCGACGTCCTTTAGCGTTACAGACGGCATCTGAAAGGAAAGTTTAATTAGATAAAAAAATCAATATATGAATTAGTGCACATGTACACAAATCACACGTGTCAAATACAAATTAATGTTCTGATCCTAATTATTGGTAAAAATAGTAAAAATCATTAAATTGATATGTTTCTTAATATACATTTTCATATATTCACTAAAAACAACTTAAATTGCCAAAGAATTGTCAACACCACACACCTTTGCGAGAATACAAACCGGAAAGAGCAAAGCCCAAGTAGTGAAGGAACGGCTAGGATTTCATGACACGAGGCGACAAGCGGGAAATTCAAAAAGTCGGACAAATGCTTCGCAATATCATGTTTCTGAAATAAAAGTCCTATTTACATGAACATCATTATGTAGGTGAGATAAAAGCAATGTTTCATAAATAATTAAATTAATTTTGGGGTGTATATATATATGTATATATCACCCCACACACACACACACACACACACACACACACACACACACACACACACACACACACACACACACACACACACACACACACACACACACACACACACACACACACACACACACACACAC
>NW_012130066.1:3911741-3918097 GCF_000143395.1 Atta cephalotes
ACACACACACACACACACACACACACACACACACACACACACACACACACACACACACACACACACACACACACACACACACACACACTGAAAAAAATTTTAGAAAAGATTGTATTATGTTTTATTATACATATTATATATATTTTTTAATTAAATATTATTAAAGAATAAGACATTTAATATAAATATCTAAACCTTGTCTATATTAACATAATTTATAAAATTTCTGAAATGCTTAATTACAATTTTGATATTTTAACAATATATTTTAATTTAACTTCTAAATATAAAAAATGTAAATTCCATTCCATTATTTTTTTGTATTTTTTGTATTTAATATAATTTTAAATAAAATATTTTTTGACTATATATATTATAATTTGACTATATATACTATAATTTTAAATAATACCTTTTTAATTTAATATATTATATTATATAATTTAAACAATAATTTATTATTCTATCTTTTCATATTTAATATAAAAAATAATTCTGCTTGCAGCGCACCAATGGTTCTTGACAAATTTGTGTATCCATCAATGAGTATTGGTGAACATCGGGTGCTTTCCATTTGATGACACAAGTCGACATAATGTCATTCTATTTTAGTCATCTATCTTAGTCAGTTCTCTCTGAATGTCAAAAAGGATAAAATGACGCTTGTATTAACTTGTGTTCATCAAATGAAAAATACCTATCATAATATATCTTTAATATCGAGTAATAAATTGCAATAAATCGACTAAATATAATTTATTTATTTTATATTAGTGCTCTCATATTTTATTTTTTTGAAATCGGCTAAATTTTCCAAATCTATCATAATTATGTATTTTCAAAGAATGCTAATAAGAAGTTAACCGGAAATAGCTTTCAAGGTGATAGAAGACTATCCAGGATTATATAATTTTCAAGACAAGCGGTCGTCTTGAAAAGGCGTGACCACATGATATAAACATCTGCATATCGCTCGATAACAAATGTAATTCACATTTATCTCATTAATAGAAATGATTTCTCGTAATTGAATAATCAGAGAGTGACACAACGTGACATGACAAACTGATTCGATTAAAACGATGGTAAAAGATAAGTGTTGCACAATGTTGCGGAATCAAAGTGAGAAGACATAAATTGAGGACATCAGAAGTAGTAGAAGCTTGTGTCGTTATCGTCGGTAGTTATGCGTAGCGCTACGTGACGAGACGAGGAGTGTGACATTGGCTTTATATAAGCGAGCTATGATCCGTAATTTCTACCAAATATCATCGCCAATAATTTTATGGAGAAACGGGACACGTGCGAAACACGCCATGATTGACGTTCTGACGGAGCGAGTGCCCTTTTCTAAGGATTTCCTGTTTCGTCAGGTAACATTCGCGCGAAGGATAAGTTCGATAAGTTTATTAACCGGCGCATGTCCAAGGAGTTTGCCTTGACTGTAACGTCATCTGACGAGCAGTGTTTTAAGGTAGTTCGATTATACATTCAAGATCATCTGGTCATGGGAATGGATTCGTATAAACTTAGCCGATAATGAATTTCTTAAATAATTTTCCTATGAAATCGTATATATTTTATATACCAATCTTATATAAAAGTGTAATTAAAAAGATCTGACAATCATTCAGGTAATTTTATACATAAGTAGTTAGCTGATAATAATTCATTAAATAAAATTTTTGTATGAAATTATATATTTAATTTGTATGAGAGGTTTTATAATAAATAATTCAAAAAGATTTGATATTTCTCTTTGAATAATTTAAATTGAATATTTTTAATTAAACTATGTGATATAATTAGCCGACATATCAGCTAATTGCAAGTTCATTCGAATCATGTCTTCCAGTCGATAAAAACCAAGCATATTTAAAATGATTTTAAATGTAAAATTGGAATAGTGACAGCCTTAGTTACTTCTTCTCACACTTTTCATATAAAGATAAGAATGACTTTGACTGAACTTTAATGTCTTAATTAGCGATAATTCTGTCTTTAAAAAATTATCTGAATCACTATCTGATAAATTAATCACGTATTAAAGTAATTAAATTAATTTTTAGAGGTTTGACTGAAGTCATTTTATTTTAAAATAATTACTTAATTAGAATCAAAATTTTAAATTCTTGATTCTTTTTTTAAATAAAATTTTTAATCTTTAAAATATAAGTTTTAATATATGAGTTTTTTTTACCTTAATCTTGAAATTGTTTTGAAAAACGATCTTAATTTTGATTTAAATACATCTACAAATAGCTTGTTTAATAAAATTTTTATGTTAATTTATTACAATTTTGAAAGAAAAAGAAAAAAAAAGTACGAAGAATATTATTGGAAAGTATAAAAATGTATTTTGGAGGAATAAATCTCGGAATAGGTCTAAGATCCATTTTATGTAGAGCTTTAAATAAAATGAATATATATTTGATATTTCGAAAGAAACAGAAAAAAGAAAGTATTGTATTAGTATGATATAGAAAAATATAAAAAAGGTAGAACCTTTCTTTTTCTCTGCGTTGGCTGCATATAAAATAAAGCAACTCCGTATCTGGATTTCGAGGGATAACAGAAGAGATTGGAGAAAAATGTAGAAAAGCGCGGTCAGGGAGAACATTGACATTCGCGTTCGCATTTGAAACATATTTGAAATAACCTTGAACGAACTTTACATCCGAGAATTTACTCGGATTGCAAAAAAAAATTTTGATGTAGAAAGTGCAAGTACCTCCGGCTGACTGAAATATCTCAAGAGAGGATTTTTTTCACAAATATGAAACAAACTTTATCTAACAAAAATGTCATGTGAAATTTTTCGTAACTTCATAATTTTATTATACGTTCCATATGTTATATAATACTAACGAATATATTTTAAGTAAATTCTCTCTTTTTTTTTTTTATTCTTTTTCACTCAGCACTATTTACCGCAGTTTCAACACAGGGTGTTCTTTGATCTGCTTCGTTTCTGCATATAATGTTTTATATTGTACTGGTCAACCGTAACTGAATATTTTTTTTCCATGAAGCTTTTACCGTTTACAATTTCAACAGACGTTTGAAATGGTTTGAACAAAAATTTGATTTACCGGTCGAAAGGTAATCGGTTTTGAGTTTATCTTGACATATGGAATGCAAATATTCATCATTATTTTTACGCTTGTTAGTTTCTGCGCAACAAGATTATATTACAGCAAAATGTAACATTAATATTAGAAGTTAGAGGAAATGTACTACCTACTTGAAAATGATCAAATGAATGAATTTAATTCAAATTCATTTTTGCGACGAATATGGATAAATGGTCATGTCGAATAAAGAAATGATGACAAAAAGCGTTGTATTTTCGTTCATATTTAGTTTTATACTCAAAGCAAAGCGCATTTCGTTTTTTGGTAGATTTCAAGTCAGAATCGGATAAAAACGCAGGTGAAATCTGACTAAAAACAAAAATTATTACATATTCGAATTATTCCCAAAAACAATTCAGTGCTGACTGGATTAATGAATGTTGCACGTTAACATTGGGAAAAAAATATAAAAAAGCATTTTTGTTTTTCGTTTACGCTTCGTGAAAATATAGTTTTGTATAGTTTCGTGTATTCTCAAAGAATTATATTTTCTGCTGTCCCCTTGCCTCCCGCATATACACGAATCAGAGAATCGGTACAATTAAACATGTGACAGCATTCAAAATGTACAAATCGTTGTTAAACGACGTTGCAAAATGTGGACATTTGTTTGTTGCCTGCAATTGATTATCTTATCTATCGTATTTTTATTTAGTTTGTAGTATTTATATAGAATCGAAATACATGTGCGGCAAATATTATTTAAAAATATGGAATTTTATCTTTTTTTTTTTTGCGATTTTTTATCGTGTATAATGTAATATATCATATGGATGGGGCATTTACATGCTTTCCAGCGAGAAATAACTCATCGAATTGATATCGAATCGATTTTGATATGACTATTTCGACATTAATTCGACGTCTAATTGATGATCATTTTTCGCTAATTATCTTATTACGTTTATTTCTTTTTAGCGTTTTAATGTACACGTATTTAATCAATGCTATTTGTAATGATGTAATTATAAAGACATAGTCACAAGAATTATATTGTCATTAAAACGATAATAATATGTCATTTATATTATAACGTAATACGGATAATGTAATTTTAAATCCGGATGATTGTTAGGAAGAGTAATGAATATAACTATTTAAATCTTTCCAGCTTTTCGATCCAGTATCCAGTACGTACACGTATTTACTAGCCGATATCAGCGATAAGGAAGCGATTTTAATTGATCCGGTCATCGAATGGACTGATCGTGACAAAACAATCGTCGAGGATCTGGGATTAAAGCTGAAATATGCCCGTGAGTTATCAAACGAGATCATTATCTCACCCATAAATATTGTGGTTTGCGAAAAATAGCGAAAAAGCGACGCGCGGAAGTGCTATGCAGTTTTTCGTATCATTCGATATTATTTAGTCAGAATTGTGTACTCTGCGTGTTATACTTTAGGTCGATTACACGTGTAGTTTACCTGCATATATTTTGTAAGTAAATTTGAATTTTTGTGATGTAGCGCGTTAAAATAGTACCACGTGAATATTTATAATCGCTGTTTACTTTGAAAAAAAAAGTGTCTTATTTACGTTGATTCTATCACGTAAGTTTAAAAAAATCTATTGTATATATTTAATTGAAAAAAATATTAGAAAATATTATAATAATATCCTCGTGTGTTTTGTTCTAATGTTTGACTTGTACTTTTATGATGTAACATATTACACACTGATCATTTTAGAAGAGTTCTATTAAAAAGCTTATTAGATTTGAAATATCGGTTCAAATTCGAAAGCATTGCCTCAACTATGAAATTTCGGGAAACTTTCTAGAAATATCTACCTGATGTTAAGCTTTACATATCGACGTTTATTGCCCTTTTAACTTTTACAACTCGTGAAGTGCCAAATCAATATCGATAGCCACTTCCATAACGTTACGTGTAATAGAATTTTTCCAATTTTTTGGGTTTTTTATTTCGCAAATTTTGATGTAACTGAACATTCTGAAACGTTTCTCAACTGTATCGATCGAGTTGATAAGAGTTATTGAGATGTTGTTTTAAAATATAAAGTACGATTATTAACATTGCATAATATTAATCATTCTGCAGTTGCGGAAACCTAACATTTATTGACGTACTCAACCCGTAAAACACTCGAATCGATAACTAATTAATTATGTACACTAATTAACAACAAAACGTATTATCTTACCGGCGTCGTTACTCGATATCGTCGGAAATGTACTTGTCGGCAATTACGCGATGCCCCGTGCCGTGATTTACGAGTTGAGGGCGCAGAGTTATATCGCGAACTATCCTACTAACCGACCAATATTTGCCGAACTTCGTAATGAATTAGCATGCAATCCTGCCGCCGTTAAGGACGGTCGTGGACTCCGCATAGTTTCGCCATTGTCCCGGGGGTTAACACGCCCATGGACTATAAACCCGGTGAGAGTGCGCTCGGGCATATTGTCGAACTTCGCCAATTTCGATAAAGAACTTCGACTTCGGCACGAGCCGATATGATTTCGCGGCCGATGTATAATTCCCAAGTGTATCATCACGACGAGAGCATTACTTCAACAAATCGTGCTTATCGCGTACGAAGGTGGATTTGCATGAAAATTAATTAAGTTTAACCCTTGATTGAAAGTTTGACTAATCAACAATACTGTTGGAGTATATTATATACTATATATCGCAAAATGTCTGCTAATCGAAGCAATAATAATAAATAATAGAAAAAAAATAATTTTGAAATGTTGGCAAAGCTCTAGATAGTGAAATATGTTACACTTAAATATTGTAATAATATCTCTAAACAGAAAAAAATTTAATATATAAGATATGAATTTGATCACAATTTGTGTTTTTTAAACATTAATATATTTCATAAAAAACTCTGGAATTAATTATATCTTAAATATATGCTATAATAAATATGAAAAATAATTAATATTCAAAATAGCCAACTTTATATTTTAGTTTTATTTTAATATAATAAGCTTTAAGGTGCTTTAAGAACTCAATGATGGCTGTATATTTTTCCATGGATAAATTCTCTCATCTAGCTAACAAAGCGGTCTTCAGTTCATCAATCGATGAAAATCTTTTGGTGCTTTTTAATATTTAATAAGACGTAATTAATTCTCTCTCTCTCTCTCTCNTNNNTNTCTCTNTCTCTCTCTCTCTCTCTNTCTCTNTCTCTCTNTCTCTCTCTCTCTCTCTCTCTCTCTCTCTTCTCTTCTTACTTCTTACTTACTT
>NW_012130066.1:3918117-3924164 GCF_000143395.1 Atta cephalotes
ACGGTACGTTCCTACGTTACTATCTAATACGATGTAAAATAACTTTTAGGTTTGGTCGTTTTAATTTAATTTAATTAAGTAACGTAATTAATTACTCTCTCTCTCTCTCTCTCTCTCTCTCTCTCTCTCTCTCTTTCTCTCTCTCTCTTTCCCTCCCCCTTCTTTCAGAATTTGTTCTTTTTTTAATAATGCATTATTAGCAAACTGTACTGACGTTGTATACTTAATTATTTTTATGGCAAAATGATGACAAATAGCGTGCTATTTGGTGATGATTTGATAAATACGTAAAATTTTGTAGTCAAAACTTTTTTATTACTGTGTATGCTATTAAATATAGATTTAATACATAGTAAATATCTTTAAAATATTAAAATGCAATATCAAAATTTAAACATAGAATGTAAACAATTTTATACATATATTATGATCCTTGTGTTGCTTTCCTTTTTAAAGCACTTTAATTTCTAATTATTATTAATTTCAGAGTCAAGATAAATTAGCATCTGCCCCTACTTGCGTAGACAGCATTAATCCTTCCGAAATTTGCACCCTTAATGGCGAAAGGATTTTCGGTTTGGCAAGAAGGGACAAAGTTTATGGCGTCGTATAATATCATGATGAAAAAGGTTGATAGAATTGCCTTATTACTTATTGTATTATCAGACCGCGAAGTGGTTTTTACAAGAGATTGTTTTGGCTAAGTGGAACGTATGCACTTGTTTATGCGGAATTCTGCGTGTGCCAATTCTGTCCCGAACAAACAGACATTTCCATAATACACCTCTCTCCATTTTCCAATAATGCAAACGCCATTAATGCCGCCCCACTCCCATAAAACTATGCGCATTATTCGTAACTCAGTCATACAAAGAGAGCGAGGCCGCTAATTAGATTAATAGATTTAACATAATTTAATTATCTATTGAAATTGAATTACATCCACGAGTATTTATATATATGCATAATATTTTAAAAATAATGTACAAACTATTTCAGAATTTTCAACATTAATTTTAGACTTTTTAATCAATATCGAAGCATCTGTTCGCTACAAATTTTTAAATGCCAGTATTATATAAATCTCTTTAAAAATTAATTACTATTCCTTAGAATCATTTTTAAATTATTCAAATTTACAACGATATTGGCATTATTGATATCAAATCTTAGGCGTTAAAGTTTCGTAACTATCATTTCTACATTGGGATAATTATATCCTATTTTTCGTTAAGCGACGCCCTGTATGTAACATAATATGAAAACATATAATCGCGATTTCGCGCGGACTCGGCGCTTATCATTATGCATTTGATAACAATGAACGCATTCAAGCCGAACAAAGTTGCTAAGAGCAATGGCGTCTTTGCTCTGCGTCTTGCTTGGCGATGGGCGCATTTAATCCGGATAAAGCGGCTAGTTTGTTCGTCCAGCGATTGAATATGATTGCTTGGATTATAAGTAACAGTCAATCATATTCATTTGCTTGGCGAGCAGCCTAGCTGCTTTGCCGACTTGAACATGTCCAATAATCTTTCTTATTGTTGCAGTGAACACCCACATGCACGCAGACCACATCACTGGGACGGGCCGACTGAAATGCCTGTTGCCTGGTTGCAAATCTATGATATCGCGTAGCAGCGGTGCTAAGGCGGACATACTTCTAGAACCAAACGATCAAGTTCAATTTGGCAGGCATAAACTGAGAATATTGCCCACTCCAGGTCATACTGAAGGTTAGGAACATTCTCTCTTCGCATAGATTTGGTTTTGTTAGTAATGTACTCTGGAGAACTTGTGCAGAGTGTTGAGAGTATTTATGCAATGGAATTTTAGGATAAATCGATATTTATTAAAATCGGATTATATATCAACATGTATGGAAATTATACAATCAGAATTTTCAATATTTATGAAGGATCCCGCATTAATTATATGAAAAATTGAATTCCGAAATGAGTTAGTTTTCATATATGATGTAGCTTATAATGTGGTGAATAAAAAATGACACAAAGATAATGGATAGTTTTTTTAGTCTTGTGTCTATTATATCTTTTGTTCATCACATTATAAATTACATTATATGATTAAAAAGATGTAAGCCTTTACGAATTAATATCTTTTCTTCATTAGTCATATTTTTAATTTATTATTTGTTTTTATCTTAATTTTTAATAACTCAGATGTTCTTATTTAATGTGTTTTAAATTTTAGGTGTATTAAATATTTTCACGATACACCTGTATACTGTTCCACTTTGCAACTCATTAATCTTTAAAAAATGGAGAAATCGATACGCGCTTAATTGATGCCATTAAAGTTATACATATTACTGGTGAAATATATAAAACTATTTTTTTGTCGCTCGGAGAATGTAACTTTTGCTTTTGCCTATTTTTTCGTGCGGTAAAATATTATACCATTGTCCATTTAGCTAGCATCCCACCATCACCTATGTGTCAGCTACATGGAGTGGTAAAATAGAGCACAACGCTGCCCTATAAGGGGCTAAGTGCATAGTGTATCATATTTGATACATACGTGGATTTCAGCGTTTTCTCGACATGTTCTGTGAGCTATTTCGCGTTACGATATATGTATATGATATATTGTCTTGTTGAGTCTACGAGTGAAAAATGAGTATGTCTTTGTATTTTTCTCTTTTCTTATCTTTATCATTTTCGAAAATGATTTTGCTTGTTAACGTTCATTTTTAGTAAAATTATTTAAGTCTCGGTTTATTTAAAAGAAAAAGTTGCTTTAGATTCTATTAAAACCACAAGTTTCTTTTCAAGCTTTTCCCTTCGAATACCAGTATACAACAACATATTCTGTAAATCTTCATGACGCAATCTGGTTTAACGCGATTTTTAATGCACTCGCGCGATGAATACAAAACACGACTTTCGAGTGATGTAACGAAAGTTTCGGGGCAATGAATGTTGCAGGAATGTTACAGAACATGTCTGTATACCACTGCGATATCGAGGCGCATTTCTTGCGATCGATCGCGCGTTCGCCCGATCTATTATTTTATTAATTGAGATGCCGAAAAAAAATACGGCGAAATATTTTTGTGAGAGGCGGCTCTATTTTATACATAGATTGAAAAGATCGAAAATATAACGCGCGTTCACATCTCGAATGCAAGATCGATCTGATCAATTGCGGCTTCTGTTAGAAAGACAAGCACGTGCAAATTTTGTTAAATATTATATTTAAAAATACAATATAAATTTAATAATTTCTGACATGTAGATTACTTATTAAAAAAGAGAGGAAATAGAAATATAAGAAATTATTACGATTTTAAATTTTAAACTTTGAAGTACATTATTTATAATAAATTTTATAGAAAAATTTTTCTATTCTCATTTTATATTATATACTATTATAATTTAATATTATTATGTATAATTTTTTGTCATATTATTCTTATGTTGTACAAATTTTCTAAAAAAGATGAAAATTTTATCTTAATATTTCTGCATTGTCTATCCTCTCATATTTTTTTTCCTTTTTATTATCTTCAGAAGAAGAAAAGTATGCGCTGCAATCTTTTGAATTTTACACGCGTGTTGCGTATGAGATATAGTCTCTGGAGTGATTAACTTGAGCTGTTCTCTATCCAGGTTATATCGCAATTGCAATTTTCTGCAGTTTTTTCAAGACAGATATTCTTATATTAATATCCTCTTTTATCATTGAGGAAATTTCACTTAGATATATCAAGTAAATTTTCTTATACAGGCTGTTCCGAAATTAAAATTATAAACTTAAATCGATCAGCTTGAATTTTTTACTGAACTTTAGCAAAAACGTGATAGAGTATCATTTTGTTTTGCTCCTCTATTAATATTAAAGTTTGTAATTAATTTTTAAATTAAACTGTCACTGAAATAATTTATTCCATATTGAATAAAAACCGTAATTATATTTAGTTTAGAAACTCAGAAAAACTTACAGAATTTTCTGTAATTACTATTTGCTAATTATAAAATTATTAATTTTTAGCGATGATATGAACAACTTTTATTTTTAATTTAGTCTCAAATGTTTATGATATTCAGTAGAGAGAGAGTTTCGAAACATGTACATATATATGTACTGCGTTATTGAAGTTTATTGTACGGCGAAGCGAGATGAAAAAAGGGATACAGTCATTCTTATCGATCGTGCTGAATTCGCTACTCGTCGCGGCTCAATCGTTTCGGGAAAAATCCTAAAAGTCTACTTAGCTATGTATCTCGATTATCGCTCGATAGATTCGATTTTTTGTGTCGAATACGCGAATGGGTGCATTAAATACCTGCGGGTTAGATATTCGATATCAGCTTCATTCCTATACATCGTAAAACTCCAACGATGCTGATTAAATTCCTAGATATTTCAACTCTTTCACGGAAAATGTACCGCATACATTTCGCGAGAAAGGAAAATCGGTAAATATTTTGTAAAACATACATACGTTACATACGAATAACACAAATAATTCTAGTTGGAATTTAATTTTAATGTCAGATTGTATTTATTTTTTGTAAAATCGTTATCATTGACCTCTTTACAAAATTGTTAGAAAAATAGTTATCGTAATTCTATTATTGACAAGTTACCGCACGCGTTTGCAGAAAATCTTCCAATTACCTCACTTAATTCTAACTTAATTCATTTTTTATATCTGGGGGGATACGAATCATGTTTTCTATGTCGGATACACCTATCTATTGCATACCATTGCAATATTTTTCGAGCGAACGCCGCATAATATATCTATTCGCAATTTCTTTCTTTTTTACCTTCCCTATTTTTCTTTTTTGCCGAATGCGATATCGCAAATAGAATGAACGAGCCCGACGAGTGAGAGCTCGCGAGTTTATCGTGTCGTCCGATTACGGCACGAAGCGAATCGCCGCGAAGAGATAAATACATATTTGGCTTGAAAAATGACACGATATTTGCCGGATGGCGGTCGAAGTGCAGTGAAGCGCGATATCGTAAATATTCCATCTGATATCTGTGCAGGTTGCGTCACGTACGTTTGCGATGAGCAGGCAATCGCGTTCACGGGTGATGCGCTATTGATACGAGGATGCGGCAGAACTGACTTTCAGGTAAGCTCAGCCCAGAAACTCGCTAGAAAGGTCGTGTCTCTTTGCGGATACGCGTGATTATTGCACGTGATATCCGTGTCTTCGATCGTACATATGTGTGTGATTAAAGGAAACAACAGTGTCATATCTTCTGGTTCCGAAGAGCGAGAATGTCTGCAATAATATTTAATATAAAATCCGTTTACCTCGTTATGAGTATCTTCTTTGATCATAAAGAAAAGAAGATGCGAAAAGAAATGGGAAAAATCTGAACTTTTATATCGTGTAAAAGAAAAACTGAGTACGGTTCTCTAGACTCTTGATTTAGTACTATTAACTCGTGCCATTGCATTCTGGCTAATTTATCTCGAGATCTAGCTATAAATAAAAATTGTCCAATAAACGAAACTCACAATTAGGCGACCATGTCCAGTGTTAAATATGCGTTGAAAGCAGTCCTCAAGGAAACTGCATTCACGCTTTTTTTGCAGAGAATATGCGATCTCCTACGCCGTTAATATTATTACATTTTTGTACTCTCGTTTTGCTTGCAATTTTTAACTGGACATATGAAGATCAAATTATATAGAATTAGAATTAATTAATCTACAGATTTTTAACTTTAAAAATTTTTTTAAGGATGTTTTGTATCTCTTTCTTAAATATATTACACGTATTTTTTAAATAAAAGAATTGTGAAAAATTACAGATTTTTCTGTGTTGCATTTGTATGAAAATAATACAAAAAATTTGTAGCAATTTAGAATCTAGATAAAAAATTATTTCAATAAGAAGTATATTTATTTAAAATTATACAATAAATATATAAATAATATATAAATATCCATCTTATTGTATTGAACTATTTCACACACACACACACACACACACACACACACACACACACACACACACACACACACACACACACACACACACACACACACACACACACAC
>NW_012130066.1:3926167-3931447 GCF_000143395.1 Atta cephalotes
ACACACACACACACACACACACACACACACACACACACACACACACACACACACACACACACATAAAACATTCATTTTTATATAAAAAGTATAAGTTTCTAATTTCAATTTTTTTATAGTAATTCTCTATTTAATACATCCTTAATAAAAATGAACAAGTAATATGACTCTTTTATTCATAATATATTAATACATTAATCAATTTTATTATAAATTAATTTTAAAATGGATTTAAACTATCTTTGCGATTTAGTTATATAAATATTTGTAATTTTGAAATTTTTAAAGTTAAATAAAATTATTCGAGTAATTAATAAATATTATTAAGCACTAAGATGCGCTTCGAATAAAAATAGGATTATCTAAATTTGATTTATTGTTATGAATTTAAATTTCATTTATAATTTAATAAAAGTTGTTTAATTGAAATTTCCTTGAAGAGATTAACCCTTAAAATTTGTTAAAAAAAATCCAAGTGAAAAAGTGCGGTAATTTTAAGCACACCATGTAGACAGATTGCACGTGACTCATGAAAATCTTCCTAGATTGATCGACCCGCACTCCCGAGTTCATTGACCCAAGTAGATATTAATTTCAGCCAGCAAGTTGCCATTACGTCTCTTTCAGTGCATTGCTATCGTTTAATCAAAAAAACAAGCGGCTCTTTTCTTCGGACCAGAAGTGTCGTTTACAATTTGTCGCCTATATAATTGTCAGATATCAATGATTGGTTTATTTGAAATGTCACAACTAATCGACGATCGATGCCGACCTAGAACAGACGCGGACGACGCGGTGGCATCCTGAATTCTCGTTGAAACGTTCGACGGACGCGTGCAATAACATTTTCACTACGTGTCACACGTAGTGCAAATAAACGTCGATATATCATCGGGAATATGAAAGACTTCTTCTCCGCAACTTTCGCGTGATGAATAGCCGTCCATCATCGTGCTCGACCGCGTGTCGGTGCATTTTATAAACGTGTCTCGACCTTTTCTTCCCCCCGAAAGCGCAGCTTAAACGACGTTTTAACACATGAGAACGATCGGAATCATTATTTTTATCCGTGACATACTTCAAACTTCACTTTAAATTTTGCTTTATTGTTAGACAGTAACTAAACAAGACTGACATTGATTTAAAATTTAAATTATTGATTTTCAATGAATACCAATTTTAACACTTGAGAATATGATATCTCTGTGCCTATAAATATTTTAATAAGATTACTAAATTTTTTTTTAACAACTGTATGACTTTTTATTAAACAAATTAATACGAAATTAAATTTTTAGTAATTTACAGGATTGAAAATGTATAAATTTGCACGGAATTATTTAAGCACTAAAGATCCAACTTGACTGTTTAGGGCCTTTATTTCTGATTTGTTGTGTATTCACATCACAATTTTAAAAGATATTGTATTAATATTGATTAAATTTTTAATTCTTTATTTTTATTTATTAATTATGTTTTATTACGCTTTTTGTTCTCACTTATTGTGTATTACAAGTCTCATAGCTTTATGGCATAATTGCCGTACGCTCGAATTATTGTACCACTTATGCGCAGGGCGGATCTGCCGCGATCCTGTACAAATCCGTTCACGAGAAGATCTTCACACTGCCGCGAAATTACCGACTATACCCCGCACACGATTACAACGGTAGAACCGTCACCACCGTGGCCGAGGAGAAAGCTCTTAATCCCAGGCTGTCCAAGTCTCTGGAGGAGTTCGTCCGAATTATGAACAACCTTAACCTACCTTATCCCAAAATGATCGGTAAGTTTAGCAAAGTATTTAATTTACTTGATGTAATCTTTTTCTATTACCGTCTTTATGTTAACATTAATATTTTGAAAAGAAATAATTTTTTCGAAATTTATTAATTTTCTCAAATTAAAAAAAATATTATTGGCGTAAATAAATATAGGTAATTTTGTTATAAAATTTTTGTATTAGACATTTGTTGATATCTTGAATAGCTTCTGAGATATTACAAAAAAAGTTAAAAATTAATTAAAAATTTTAACTATAAGGGGTGATTTCGCTAAATTCATATTTATGTATAAAACTTATATATATAAAAAGTTTCATTAAAATTAGAATTGTACAATTTGGGAGATTTTCTTGTTAAGCGTTGTAGGGGCTCAGATGCACAATGCCCTTGATAGCAATTAATAATTAATGTATTGATGGAACGAGGCTTATCTAGAATGCGTTATCAAAACTGTTCTCTCAAAGAAGCTAGGGGATTACACAAGTCCCATTGGGATATTTACATTCTATTTTTTGGGGTTGTACACGCTCCGCTATCAGCTTGATTCGCTGATAAACTAATAGCCGTCTTTAAGACGTTACTTTAGGGCGTCGTTTTACCTATCGGTACAGTCCAAAAAGCAACTGCTGAATCGAGAAGATCACGTAAATCGAACATGGCGCTTGATCACGTAGCTTCTTCTTACGAGTAAAAAGTGAAAAAACTCTGGAATTCCGAACAAATTTGCGGAAGTGGCGAAACTTTTTCCGACGTTTGAATCGATTGAATGAGATGTGAAGCGACGTAAAGCACAAGTTAAGCGAAAAATTTCACTGACAGTCATGTGATTGACGTTGAGAAGGAAATGATAAAAAGAGTCCCTTACGGAGGGGGGATAAACGAATTAAAATAGGATTTTGCACAAATCCATTTCACGAGGTTTTCAAATTTTCAATATTTGATATCAGGAATCGATTTCAAGATGAATTTTCAAGATTGAATTTTTCTTATTTTTACATTCTTTTTTCTGTTTCTCTTTGATTTAATTTTCACGTGACGCGATTCTAAATTAATAAAAAATTGATGAATAGTTATGATTTCACGGGAAGGATATAATATATTTGCAGCCATTGTGCCTTCGAGTAACTCTTCTTCGTAGCGCGTTTAAATGTTAAATGTGAGCTGAGACGCCGTTACATCCTACTAGTGGAGCGAAAGGAAATCGATGAATTTGCCAGTTTGCATACCGTCGTATGTTGAATAAATGAACCTTTTATCTTACGGAGACATGAACTAAATTTTGAAAAATGCACAAAGTAATATTAACAAAAAAATGAATATTAAAATTATTTCATGTAATGGAAAATAATTGTCGTATATATAAGAGCAACGAATTATATGTATAATATGAATTGTTAGTCGAAAAGTTGACGATATAAAATCGATAGAAAAACATTAGATTATTGCCCGCGTTTGACATGTACCATTTTTGCAACAAAGAGCTTGAAGGTAATACGACGTTGTTTCAGATAAAGCTGTACCGGCCAACAAAGTTTGCGGTCTATACGAGGTGAAAGAAGAAAAGGACGAACAATGAAAATTATTGACAGCGCTGTAGCCGATGCACTAGCACGCTAGTATTGTAATTCTACACTCTATTAATAATTCATGGTCCCGATAGTTAACATTCATATGTCACGAATAGCGCGGGATTATTCTGTGTTTTAACGTATATTATTATCAATATTATTAACATTAAATGAGAAATGATGGCGAATCTTGTCAACGAAGTCAGTTTGCCAACGAAAAGTATTCAAAAGTGATATAAGGTATGTAATATGGTAATTTTTAATATATAATTCACGTATACATAGCAATGATATGGTTGAATTATTTTCCTCCATTCTGTTTTGCATGTACGAGCTCGATGTTATTTATTTATATCCGCGCTATTTTAACGCATTAGAATCTATCTAAAAATTTATGCGTTAAACGGCAGACATGTGCCATCTCTTTTTACATGCTAAAATTTAATTATAGCACTTTGTTTGTATGCTTTTCCGTACGAGCGTTTTATTCATCATAACAGTAACGTAACCGATAACGCGTATCAAATGAGCGCTTTATTTCATGTGCACGCTTTAATGGGTTAAAATGCGCGTTTTATGCGTTTATTTCATGTTCTTTGAAGGATACGACAAGTATGAAATGTACGACCGAATGACAGAACGTTGTATAACGTTCTTAATGGACGTAATTTTGTTTACGATAGAAATAAAATTATATTATGCAATCGCACGTTAACCTTTTGCATCCGATGTATGCGTCATACAGTTATTAAGAATTTTGGAACGAATATTTACATTCTCATTTCGAATTTATCGAGAAATTTGCACGATTCTTTTTTTTCGTATTTTAAACGGCGTCTCAGAATTACGACGTAATATTTTACGGACGATGTCTCCGAGGGCTCTCAAGTAGATTTTTCCTTAATGGAAATTTTTCCACTAGGCTTAATTGCCGAGATATTTCGCTAATTTAATTCCAGAGAATAATTCCTTAAAATGAATAACAAAACTTTGTGCTACAATTTTCGGGTGAGTTTTTGTTTTAACGGAAAGCTTTTACTTGTCGGATCTGCTCGCCGAGGAAACATTGGAAAAACGTAGACGATGGTTGCTGGCCAAGTAAAAACAATCGATTGAAATATTTTTCACTAAGCTCAAGGCCCCAGGTTAAAATATTCTATGCATTTAGGATTGTCATCCCTTCGACCGCGTCGCGACGTCGCGACGCTTACTCAAGAGATCTCTCTTGAACTGCCAAGTTCCCCATAACACCTCAATTTCGCAAATTACAGTTGCTCTGAATCATCACTTATTTTGTACTTGACAACGTACTCTGCGAGTATCATGTCACAATGTGCTTTTTTAACAAATAATTGTTGAATTTTTTTATGTAACATGTTTTTTCGACATGCATACCGATATGTAACACACATATCGATAGATTTAAGTAGATAGATTAGTAAAAATTCCTAAAGGCATGAAACATGAAATTGTCTAGGTTGAATGACAATGTTCGATAATTCATCCATTTTGAATTGTCAGACTTTTTCAATATTATATAATGATAGAAATCGTTATCTCATTTAAACTGTATTTACTTTAAATCTTCAAATAATTATCATTGCCACTCTGCGCTATCATCGCATACAATCGCAGATTCATCGATAATCTCGACTGAATATTCCAATTATACTCTGATAGAACCGACACTCTCGCGCCACGATAATGCAATCCACGTGTAATTAGGAAGATCCGCAAATCCATCATCTACTACGGCGATCGAGGGGCTATTTGCAGTTTGTGGTGCGCTAATAATAACTTTCAGGCCAAGAGGTGCATATTCGGTTTCGTAAATTGGCGAAACAGAGACAATCGAGACTATCGATAGGAAGAGAGAAAAACAAAGTGAGAGGATAGAGACAAAGGAGGGGGGGGGGGAGAAGGAGGAC
>NW_012130066.1:3932856-3934891 GCF_000143395.1 Atta cephalotes
AGAGAGGAGTAGAGACAANAAGGGAGGGGGGGGGAGGAAGAGGCAGAGGCAGAAAAGCATTCATTGCTGGGTCCTAGGACAAACCCTCGAAGGAGAAAGCGGTGTCACAAGAGAGTGGGGGAGGAGAGAGAGAGAGACAAGGCCCTTGTAATCGGGTTGTCGAAACCGGCTCCGTGCGCCTCGTCGAAACTCAGGGTGAAGAGACCCCCATGATGCTGGTGCTGGTTTCCTACTGCATAGCTGAGGGTTGAAATCGATACCGTTTCCAGGGTAACCAGTACGGCTACGGTACCCGACACATGGGCGAAGGCACACGGGCCAAGGCTACCTATTCATGCATTTTCATGTGCTCGCCGAAAAAGGCCAAAGACAAGAGCGTTGTTCGCTCGCTTGATGTTGATTCGCTCGCGCGGGCGATTCGCGCGATCGAGTGACGAGGAATTTTCTGATCCTGATGAAAATTTCAAAAGAATCCAATTTTCCGGAAGCGCGCTCTTCTCGCTTATATAAAAGCTTTTTGTAAAAAATATGATTTGATGTATATATATCTATTAATTTAATTTGTAATATTTAATGTTTTTTCTCTCTTACATTCTTTCTCTTAAATTTGCCTTTTGCTCTTTCAAATTACGAGATTGCTCACCGACGATCATAATAAAGTGTGGTAAAACAAAAAATTACTTTCTTTTCAGTTAGATTGTTTTTTTCTTGTTTGAAATCAGTGAATTCGTTCCATGGTGAATTTTTTAGTCAAATATTGAAGGCTGTATGTATATAACTTCGGTGTTCACGGATTTATTTTTCGATTATGTAGAAGTGAAAAAAAATACGCCTCATAGGTCACGTTTTCATTGTCAGGGTTAAAACGAGAGAGCTATGTTCTTGTAATAGTGAACTTTAAACTTTTTCTTATCTTTATGTGACTTTTAATCTTGCATTTTTATATAATCTCTTATAACATATCCATTCTTGTTTGACTTTGTGATCTATTGCTTACGATTGAAATGTGTTAGTAAAACTATGTGTCTTAATTAATATCAAATTACATAGTATCTAGACTTCCAGCAGATATTAACTTACGTTACTCATTACGTTACTTTTGAGTAGTTTATACACACGAAACAAAAAGGGAATATAGCCGCAGATGTTCATCTAGTAAAACTTAATTATAAATTTAATAATATATGTATAATATGTAACACATATCTGCTCTTTAAATTCTTTGAAGTGAAATCTCACTTTAAAGAGTAAAAATTGAGCGAGTCTTGAAAAAAAGTAGCTTAATTTTCAATCTTTAACAGCAGGATTTCACTCTTCAGAGAGAGATTCACTTTCTAAGTTTTAGAGAATACATTCCTTTATTAATTTTTTTCTTTTTCTTCAATCCAATTAATAATGAACTATTAATCTTGTGATACTAATAAATAAGAGTTTAGTTTCGTAAAGTGAGCAAGATATTGGGAAAATAAAGTGAACAATAAAAGAAACAAGCAACAATATTTCTTTACGTCATTCACGTCAATCCCCTCGTTATCTGAGGCGGGTCGGGGTGGCATCTGCCCCATTTGTTCGCGTTAGAAGATACCGCGGATTGTTCGTCGCATTTTATCGCAAGGACGGCCCTCACGGTATTATCACTGAAAAATGGCCGCGCTGTTGCGAAGAGGAGGACGGACCATCCAATTCGGAACTTAATGCGTTACTTTGCGCGGCAGCGGCAACTCTTTCTGCTTTCATTTTGCTTATACCTTTCTCGTTTTCATCATAAAGTTTAGCTTCTTCAAGAAACCGCAATTTCGAAATACTGCGGTTTTTGAAGATTCAAAGCCATCTTTACGATCTGATAATTATCCTCGAAGAAATAGTATTAGAGCATGTTTTTTTCGTTCTCTATCTCTTTTTCTTTTCATATTTTCCATCAGCTTGAGATGACATACGGAATAGATAAATAGAGAAAGAGAGAGAGAGAGAGAGAGAGAGAGAGAGAGAGAGAGAGAGAGAGAGAGAGAGAGAGAGAGAGAGAGGAGGAGGAGGA
>NW_012130066.1:3940122-3944523 GCF_000143395.1 Atta cephalotes
GAGAGAGAGAGAGAGGATGAAGGAAGAGAACGAGAGAGAGGGGGGAAGGAGGAGGGAAAAAATCGGAAAATAAAAGCGTGCCACAATTCGTGAGCTCGTAATTGATTCTGAAACGCGCGGGATTCCCCGCGGCCGCGTTAACGTATTATTTCAGTACCACGTATCGCGACGTAGCTCCGTGAATGTGATACATCGAATGGCAAAATTACTATTTCGACATGCGGAGCCAATTATCGTAGCCAACGATGTGTTGTAACGATTGCATGTAGTTACGCACGAGGGGCTCGACTACAAATATAGTTTTTTTTTTCGGTTACGACTTCTGTAAACAACGTTATGTTTATTTAACCGCATTTTGTAAAAAATTTAGGACATAGCTGGTCGTGCGATCGAATAATTGTCAGCCACTTTTTGCACAAATGTGATCATTTAATCAATGATCGTCTCGCGCCTAATCGTGGAGAATATAAAAATCGTATAAATGTACGATACAAAGAGAGATGCGAAAAAAGCTATAAAAAGGAATTAAAAATTTACTTTAAATCCGAGCTCTGGATTATCATATGTATTTTTTGAGCGGATGTGTATTTTAGTCCGCGAATGTCATTTTTAACTTATATAAAGCAAGCTAAAAAAATCCGGAGGCTTACATTTAAAAAACTATTCTTTGGCAAAATGCATTTTTAGTTAACATTCAAAGTCGACGGACGAAAATTGCTAAATTACATTTTAATATAAATTAGCGGAAAGAGAGTGCAGCGTTATTGCAATATGCCATTTCCAAGCGCTCTTTAATGACTTGTATTTTATTTTGCAGCAGAAATATGAATAAAATAATTCTAGTTGGTGATATACTCGTTTTTTTTGGATTATTATAATACGAAGTAACAATTATCCATCTAAGCGATTTTTGCTGAATCCAACATTAAAACAGATTCAATAAAATTTTCTGAAAAATAAGAATTTCTGAATATTAATTGAAAATTGATTACCTTTTTTGTGATAATTTTTTTACATAGTCTGTATCACCTTCTATATATTCAATTTATGTTAAATTACACAGAAAAAAGAAAGTAGTTAAAAACTGCAATAACTAAATGGCAGGTGTAAAATATGAACAACTAAAATATAGATATCATAGCTAATGTTTTAGCCATAATATCTATATATTATAGCAGCAACAGCAAATCATTTCGCTGTAGTTTATAAATTTATGGTTACGGCAGCAATTAGAACAAACAAAGATTAACAGCGGCAGAGAAAACCTTTTTTTCTGTATAACATAAAAATTAAAATGAATCATCGATTTGGTACACACGTGAAACATCAAATATGTTAAATTTAATACAAATTTTCTAACGCTATTACAACAAGCTAATCTATAACAGACGCAATTCATAACTGGGGTAAACTCAAAATTTCCATCAAAATTTATAATCTGATCATTCTCTTTGCTATCCCTCTCGCACCGAATTAAATCTCGGTAATAATTAAGTCAATGGTAGCAAGGCAGTGTTTTACTAACATTCGGAAGAATCAAACGTTTTAATCAATTCTGACCTCCCGCAGCTTAATTCGTTGAAGTTCCTATATAATCGTTTTAACTCGAAACCCGTTAACGCATAGAGTATTTTTACGAGGAAAAATCTCTTTCTGTTATTTTCGTGTACGGAGCAGAGAAAATTCTGTTAAGGTAGCTAGTTGATGATAGCATACGCGTGGTGTGCAAAAAAGTGTGAATTTAAGGAGATGTGACGGGAATCAAGGGATTTTTCGCTGTCGAAGAAACGACTTCCGTTCGACGGTTGCATCGAACAAAACATTCTCTCTTTTTAAAGGCGTATCCTGCGAATGCTCGCGCACACGTGATCCCCGGAGTCTCGGCGAAGGAATATATTTGCACGGGTGCTTCGTCGTTCTTGCTCCTCTCGAGTGGTGCTCCATATAGTGGTAACATGATTTCTTTGTTACTTTATTGCCGTTGCGATAGCGGCAGTCGAGAATCCGTATCTACAGGTTGTTGATTTTGCCATAGATGCAGATATTTCAACTTTTGTTCCACTGCAACCTCACCTTTTCCCACAATTTCACCCCTTCGTCTTCGTTTATCGTCATCCATTTCACCCGTTCTATTCTTCCTTCTAGTTGCCGCTTCCGTCGCCCAATCGCCTCGATTTCTTGCGGAAATTTCTGGATATAGAATCAATTTATAACAATGAATACTCGCTTCTTCAGCGATTGGCCGGGTTCGATTCTCTTGACATCCCCCGGCGCAAGGGACAAAGAATTTCTTTAATTGGCAAAAGGAGTGCCTCGTATTTTTACGGGATGAGTCTTGGCATGCATTTGCTTTCTCAAATTACACGGGAAAATTACAGAGTTGCGTTTTCTTTGTAAGGTCGAAACGAATCATGCAACATTAATCAAAGTAGTCATAGACAAAATCATGCCTTTTTTTTAAATAGTTAATATTTATACACGTTCGTAATAAAGTTCTGCAATAGTAAAAGCATTCTCTCATTTAATAAAATTTAAAAGTAAATTTAAATAGTGCGTGTAATTTGTTTATGTCGAAATGTGTATGAATACCGAGTTATTAAAATGCTACTAGACGGAGCAGTCACTTCGTTGAATATTCTGTCAAACAAATGCTTTTATTAATTTCTGTAAAGTTTGAAAAGTGGCATGGCGTAGGCAACAACGTTGTTTCCGGAACCGTTTCAATTACGTAGGAAACAAAGTTGGTAATAATTCTATTCGGAAATATTTCGCTGGCATGTGCAGACCTACGAATTCAGAGATTTCCGTAATTCTGACAATAACGTTTGCGGTCTCTTGCGCCTCTATAATTTAGGACCACAAATAAATTCATTAAACGCATACAACATCGCGCTACTTGAACATGGAATAATTTAAACGATAAATCGGACATCAGTAATGAGTATCAAAGTCCAAATAAATCAAAAGTATCGACGTATGAGCCGGAAAATTGTATATTAAAATTTACGTTTAATCCCGCACGAATGGATTCAACGCCAATTTCCAATATCAATTTTCAATGTTTTCACAATATTACAGTAAAAAAACACGAAACCATATACAGAAGAGAATAATCTAGAAAAATAATTCTATTGGAATAAAGGAGAAAAATGGAAGATTGAAGAATACAATTGTATAATTAATACTTATATACAAAATTTCCCATCTCTCATATATTTTTCCGCGGAATTGAATTCTTCAATTAAGGACGTTGGCGTTTATTAATTTTATTGAAAAATGATAACAACAATAGCAAGCTGACGTAATTAAGCATCATCCGATTGCTCAAAATATACAGAAATCACATTGTGTTTCATTAAATTACATCTTTATCGCGCAAAAGTTTTCAATAATTAAAATAACATCTGCCATCTTTATTCTCTTTATTGTATTTTATGGGTATGATTTTTTTAAAACAATTTCTCGCAATTTGAAAATCCGAACAAATGCATTTTTTCGTTAGGCTCGAATGAATCGAACGAGAGCTATCAATTATATTTAATGTCAAAGAAGAAAAGAGATAATTAAAATTAGATATATATTTATCACACGAGGTTTGTTTATTTAACCGTAAACGTCGGGCGTATTGGTTAAGCACTGACCGAATTAATTGAAATCCTCACGGCGGTCCGCGCGTTAATTGCCTAATCGAATCGTGAAAGTCGCACGACACGCCGCGCCGTGCCGGGCTCACGTCGCGTCGCGTCGCATCGCGTCGCACCGCGCCGCGCCGCGCCGTTTGAACCCGCGGCGTTCCCGCCACATTATCGACTGACCGCGGTGCGCATGCGAATGCGCCGGTGAGCGGGCGGCCGTGCTGTGATTGGCGGCGGGCGGCGTACCGGCCGACGCGCGCCGCCATCTTGTTTCGACGGCGAGCGAGCGCCGAGCGAGCGAGCGAGCGACCCACCCAGCGGCAGCGGCGGCGACAGGCAGCAGTAGTACATCGCGCTCTCGGTGATCATCACGACGACGGTATCGCGCGTGCCGGATATATCGAGACCGTATATACGGATAAGTATAATCGAATTCGAGGCCATTCCGTTTCGCTCACGGGCATACGATATACGCGACGAGTTACGACGCACACTCATCGTCGCATTCGTGGGAAGAGAGGAGGAAGGGACGGGGTGAGAGAAGGATCCTACTGCGGAGAGTATCTTCGGAGCGGACACTCTCGACGAGAATCGTGGGATCGTAATAGGTAGGCCGGGAAGAGGAAGAAGAGGATGAAGAGGATGCTGGCGCTAGCCGCGCTGCTCGGCGTCCTGTCGGTCTGCCGGGTGCAGGTAAGAATCCATCATTACTCCGTATCTCTCTTTTTCTCTCTCTCTCTCTCTCTCTCTCTCTCTCTCTCTCTCT
>NW_012130066.1:3949115-3952530 GCF_000143395.1 Atta cephalotes
GAGAGAGAGAGAGAGCAAGGAGAGAGAAGGAGAGAAGCGACCGTAAATCCGCCAGACTCCATTAAAGGAGTATGGTGTTGTTTTTCTCTTGTTGTATACTTGGCTCGTTACATGAAAGCAACACATGCTGCAGTAAAGAATTAATTGGCATTTCTTTCTGTAAATGCAGTTAAAAGCTGTGAAGAGGATATATATAATTGAATTAACCTTGCCGTTTTTATCGCACCCGCACGTCAAGGATATTTTTTTTTCCACGTGTTTCGTACCGATCTCATTCTGAAATTAGAAGTGATTTGATTCATCGGTGCGAGAATGATTCGTTTCTTTTTTGTAATCCTCTGTTGCGATCATCTAACATCGCATCTCTATTAATGTCGTCCCATTATCCCCTGGGAATAATTAACAGTATTTCATGTAATAATAATGTAGTTTTGAAAGCGATCACTTCTGTGTAACACACGATAAAACATCCTATAAACGACAATATAACAAACAATTTGCGTATCTCGACTGCATCGCTCTTTCCACCAATCGATCCTTTATAATTCGAAAATGATCTGCATCGCGGTCATCGACCATTATATCGGCGGGGTCGTGCGGGCAGAGGCGTTAATTGCGCATCTAGCGTAATGAAACCGCGATTTGAAATGCGAGAGCAGTTTTTAACTATACACGAGCAGCATTTATTGCGTATCGCATGTAGTCTGACTTCTAATACCGGTGACCAGCTCGTAATTAACTGGAGCTTGACAAAAATTTAAAGTTTCACCATATATCATTTCCGTGCTTTGCAAAAGTTAGTGTAGTTAACTCAAATTCATAACATAACGTTCATTGCACCGTAAATTAACGGGGGCGTTTCAGAGATGGTATATTAATCGTACTTCTATATTGGAAGTTTAGGGGTATCAAGTGATATAGAATTCAATGTGTGGGCGTTTCAATAACGATGATAATATGTATAATAGTTAATGTATTAATAATGGCGATATTAACACACGTGAATTTTTAATTATATGCATTGATTTATGCATTACTGTGTATTAATTTCATGTGAGATTTCCAATTATAGCGATAGAACTAATACTAAGGTCTATAAAAAATTTAGGCTCTGCGTTGCACCGTAAATTAATGAATGGAGGCATTTTCAAAACTGGGGAATTAATTCGTGTTCGCGGAAATTTATACATATATAACTCGAATGTAGGTGTTCTGATGACGACATTAGCGATATTAACTCACGAAAATTTAGGATTGCGCCGATTGTGGCTTTGTCATTCGAGGCGTGTCTTCCGCGAGCAATAAATAATCTACCCGCGTACACGCAGTCGATACTATCGACTTCCTTTATTTCATTACGAGCATAAAATCCATTCTCTCGGTTTTATTACTCCAGCTGTGCGTAGGGCGACGGTTAATTTTTTCCGATATTCCGTTGCGTCGCCATTTAAATCTGCTCCGGCCATTTAAAAGCGTCATTTAAATCAGTCAGAGGCAAAAGTGATTGTCATCGCATTAATATCTCGTTTATGCCTGGAGGTGTCACGCCCGTTTCAAGCACGCGGCCATGCGTACATGCAACTTATTATATCGATGCGTATGCCGTATCGTTGTAAACAGGTCTTTTATTGAGAGAAAAAAAAGATTACGTTTAAATTAAAAGCACTCGATATCGATTTTCAATCGCTTTCGAGAACATTCGCTATTTGATATTCTTTATTTCCACATCTCATTGCACATAGTTCTTTATATAAACGCACAATTATATTTTTTAAAAAGTGTATTTGTGAAAGATTGATCGTAGAGTCTCTTAAATTATCAATATTTAATGCGATTTAGATTATTTTATTTTTATTACACAGGATAGCAAAAAATCAAATAAATTTGAGTGATGCCATTTTTTATATAGAATAAATGTTTTCTTTGTGTTTTGGAAGTTTCAAAATTTTCCATGATTTTTTTATATACATTTCTTAAAAGAAAAAATTTATTTTAAGTTGAATACACATGAGGATGAAAATTCTATGTACGTCAAGTTATTAGCGTGGATTACAGACATAATTATGGTGCAGTTCGCAATGTGTGTACCGAATGACTTATATGTCATGTCATGCAAAAAAAGTTCTTCAAGCAAGTGCATAAGAGTGGATGAACCGCCTGTCGCATATGATTAGCATTTTAGTATCACTCACTTTTAGTAATTTCGGAGTAACCGTGCGAAAAGAAGATTTAATGTTACATCACAAAGAATGGCTTCATAAGATGAAGATTATAAAGGATGATATTAATTTTTCTTATTCCTTACGTAACACAATTTCATTATTACTGCCTGGCTATTCAATAGCATCAATTATTGCTGAAAAAAATAAAAGTAACGTAATTTCCATTGAAATACTTTGATAGTGTGATACTTTTTATATAATTTAAGAATTAAAAATTATAATCTAGAGTCAACACATTAAAATTAAATATTATTTTTTCGATTCTATAATTTGTATTATTGTATGTATATTTATGTAAAACAGAAATTTACGAATTATTGAATTATTGTATATGTATATTGAATATATCGTATTATGTATCAGATAATTTTTCCTTTTGCTGGTTGATATTATTGTTATATAATTTATCCTTATCACATTTATATTTTATTGTTTTGTATAATATAATCTACTTTTTTAAATTTAATCGAGTTCCTCTGTTTCCTCTACGCTCACAAATTACGCGATATCAAATTTGCTCAGTATTAATGGCGTAACATAACAGAATGCGTGCATAAGCGTCGCAGCGATTAATTTATATAATTCTATGTCAGGATTTAATTTAATATTGCACTTGGATTCATTCATTCTAAATCTATTCTCAACGTTTAGCGTCTAATTGCATGTGTAACTCTACTCTACAAAGCTGCGTTGTGTCAAAAGAGAAATGTTGAAAGCATTGTTCCTTTGACTTGAATTATAAAGATGATAAAACCTCAGATTACTCTCAAGATGATTATTTGCATGAAAACGGGACTGTGCAAAATGTCGTAAAACTCTTTAAATATGAAGTATAAAAAGAGGTAAAGAGAATTCTAATATATATATATATATATATATTTATTTATTTATTTATCAGATAATATATTGGATGCAATATAAAATGCGCCATCAAAAAGTTTAACTTAGCATACAAAATATAAAACAACATTTTAAAAGTGTGTAACTTATATAAATATGAATACAATATTTAAATTTTTATTACAAATTATTATTTTGTGATAGATGTTTAACTTTATGAAACATATCTGAAAATTTTATCAGTTATTCTCAAATACTAACCGGAAATTGATTGTCAATGTTTTATATATATAATATTAAACAGTTATATAACTAGTGCATTATGTATAATTAAATAATATATGACAAAATTT